>NW_012156420.1:192498-262591 GCF_000151545.1 Saprolegnia parasitica CBS 223.65
GAAACATGTAGCAGCCCCCAGACGCCACGAGCTGCACGAGCAAGCGCCGCGAAGCACGGCACTCGATGAGGAGGTGGCAGCGCATGTCCTGAAACGCGCGCGGCAACGGCGTCGTCGGCGGTGACGCGTGGGCCTCGAGGAAGAGACGACGGGCTTCGTCCGAGAGCTGTCGCCGCAGCTGCGGCGTCATGTGCGTTGGCGGCATGGCGTTGAGTACTGCGAGCCGCAAACTAATATGGCGCGCGAATACATGGCGCGTCAACGGCCAACGGTGGCGGTTTCATCAATCATTCAATACTGTATGGTGGCCATTGGTCTTGCAGCGAGCTCGCTCGAGGCGGCACCGGAGGCTAACGAGCACTCCCTCCCGTTGGGAGTACACCCCATCGCCACTGATGCATTCCGTCGCCACTGATGCATTCCGTCGCCACTGATGCATCGTGTTCAATCGTGTGGCTTGGGTTCAACTCGGCGCAAAACGTCGATCGCTTTGCCTCGAATACCCCTTGACGCAGGGTGGCCACAGCAAAGGCGGGACCTCGCCTCCTTCAATGTCCCCTTTTGAAGAAACGTGCGATCGACCTCGGGTCGAGGTTCGCTATTCATGGTGTACTCTCGAGGAAATGACAGCTTTGGCCCGCTTCGCTGGTAGTGTTGCCACGACGTGGAGCCAGTCGACCTTGAAGTTGCCCTCGGCTTGCTTGGTCGGGATGGAATTCGAAGCCCCGAGAACATGATTCGGGCTTCTGCACCGCGAAAAAGTTGAACGTTCGCTTTTTGCGGCACCGAAGAAGGGAGGAATGCTAGCGCGGTTGCCACTCTCTGCTTCCTGCGACTCGTTTCGTCGGCCGTATATCTCTCGGCGCATGCGATCGCAGCGCGCTGGTAACGATGGCAAAGCAGGCTGAGCAACCCGTGGTCTTTCTCACCTTTGGCTTTCGAATCCAAACACCAAATTTCAGCCTCGGCGGATTCCTCGGCCAACTGTCGCCCAGGACACACTCCCACAGCTGCGAGCTACTCGAGGCCTCTGGGCGAAACCAGACAGATAGATACTCCAAGTTGCACCAAATTACCTCTCACGCCCTGTTCGAGCCAATGCGGCCAACCGAAGGTGGACGAGGGCAAGAAAGCTCGCGTTAATTGAGACAGTAGCGAGAAGCACCTTGGAAATGCGATCTTTGGTGCTTGGATTCGCGTAGTTGAAGCGGTGCTTCTTCGCCGATTCGGATTGGCGCGGCGGCAGCGTCGCGCCCGCCGATTGGTGCATGTCGCGATCCGCCAGTAGCATGGGGATTGCAGTGATGCTCCCAGCGCATTTTTAAAGTTGATGCCCTCGTAACTGTAGCAAGGACGAAGAAATAAAATAAAGTCCTCCAAGCAGAGAACCGATACATGCCAAAGGACGAGAATTTTCGACACGCGTGGCGTTCGTCGGTCAGATTGGATTTCACCATGCAGCGCCCAAGCATGCTCATGACACTGTCGTACAGCCGCCTCCACGCGCACGACTTCCCGAGCCTCCCGAGCCCAATGAGCGTCATGGAGTGCGTCGCGTCGCCGCGCCTCCTCCCCGCCTTTGACGTCGTCTTTCGCAACCACGCAACGGCCTCACCCCGCGTGAGCTCGCCGCAGCTGCCGCCGCTTCGCGAAACCCTGCTAACGCCGACGCACTCGCCGTACACCAAGCCCATCAAGCGCAACGACGTGGGCATCAAGCTCTGCTCCGTCCACGGCTGCGCCAAACGGGCCAAGGCCGGCGGCGTCTGCATCGCCCACGGCGGCGGCATTCGCTGCGCCAAGGACGGCTGCGCCAAGCACGCGGTCAGCATGGGCCACTGTATTAGTCACGGCGGTGGGAAGCGCTGCACGGTGCTGGGCTGCCACAACGCGTCGCGCAAGTACGGCGTCTGCTGGAGCCACGGCGGGAAGCGCATGTGCCTCAAGGAAGGGTGCGCAAAAGGCCCCAAGACCGGCGGCTACTGCTGGGCTCACGGCGGCAAAGCCAAAAAGTAGAAGCGTCGTAGTTCTACATCGTCGTAGAAGACCGGGCGATCGCAGTCCGCTGTCGGTACATAATTTATTCAATATTAATATCTGGTCAACGAAGACTTGAGCCATCACCTCGGAGATACCACAACCCCTCTCAGAAACCTCCGATGCGTCGATGCGGCGCAAGAATCTGCCCAGCATCGGTTCAGTGACAAAGAACATGACGTGGCGGCACGAGAGGCGAGTACGTGGCGGACGCACAACGTGCCAGCTGTCAAATCCGAGTTCGCCTGAATCTATGGTTTGGTGTTGCGCCCCACACGATTTCGCCAATGTCTTCTCGATCCCATTTTGCTTTTCGTCGCAGGCTAGTAGGTTCCAGCGTGCCGCAATAGACGAACTGCATCAAAATTATATAGCACGTCGGTAGTCGGTAGAGTGGGTCTCGGTCGACGTTGTGCTCGATGAGTCTGCAAGCCTGTCGTGTGGGACTCATGATGGGGATGCGCGTGATTTGACCACCTTGTCTGGGTGCCCAGTACCCAGTACCGACGGTATATCGCGAACGACCAGGTTGTGCTCATCACTCGTCCTTGGCAACCCGAAAATGACTCATGACTCATGGGCCCCCACTAATGATGGGTCCCTGCTGTTTATGCAGAGGTCAGTCATCTCGTGGACCATAAGTTGTCGCTATTGAAGATGAATGAGTATCTATCTTTGCTGACGCCATCCTCGACCATGGCTCGTCCTCGCACCACATCACCATCGATCGGGTCATATGAACGACACATTTTCGATGTTCAAGATTCACCACCACGTCTAGAGATCGTCGACAGGGAACGGACCATAGTCGATAGCGAGCTCGGCTGGCACGAGGATCTGGTCCGAGACGTGGAGTCCGGTCGCTGCGTTGAAGCTCTCCAGGTCTGGCGCGCTGCTGCGGCAGTAGTACAGCTGGCGCTCAATGTGGTACATGAGCTCGGGCAAGATGTAGTGAAACGCGACGCTTTCGGACGAGCAGCAGTCGTCTTTCCACTGAAGACCGCCAATGTCGCGATGGTACTGGACGATCCAGTAGTCGGGTTGGTTGGGGTTCGTGTAGTAGATGCCTAGAACCAAGTGTAAAATGCTAGAAAAAACACTTGCAACTCTACCGCGGGGCTTGTCGGCGTGCCAGCGCTCGCGACCAAACAAATCCCGAGTGTTGGGCGGATGCGTGTCGTGGAAGACCATGCAAAACGAAATCGCTGCGTCGTCCGGCAGCATCTCGCAGTACTTGTCCGACAAGCACGTCTCTTCGTGCATGGACTCGACGACCTTTTGCATGTAGAGCTTGTTCATGGCATAGCTAGAAAGACGTTGTGAGCGTTCTTCTCTGGCAGTCGCCGCAGCACGTACCCAGGGCCGCCCGAGTTGAAGACCCAGCGGTGCGTGCGCTTCTTGTACTCGCTCAGGAGCTTCTTGTTGACGATGTAGTAGTCAATGAGGTCGCTCGTCAAGCTATACCGGTGACCAAACTGCAGCGGCTTGAGCTCCATCTCCATGACGACCTGCGGCTGGCGCAAAACGCAAGCAGGTTCTCGTACACGACGTACGCGTCGTCGTCGGCCTTGTAGAACCAGTCAAAGTCGTGCCGATACGTCTTCCAGATATAAGCGAGCGTTGCCTTGTGCTTCTGCCACAAGTGGTTGTGGTCGGCGGGCACGTCGAGCTCGACAATGTCGTCGTGCGCAGGGTCGGTCGCGTTGCTGAAGAAGAGCAGCTTCGTGCAGCGCTGGCCCCACGTGTCCTACGCGAGCACAGATGAGCGCTACGGGAAGAGGGCGAGTAGAAACGCACGCGAACGGCTTTGACGCGCGAGTCGTGGTGCACCGAGATTGTATTGACAAAGCAGAGCACACGCGGCGCTGCGGCCTCAGGCGCGACGTCCACAAGCCGCAGCATGCGCTGCGAGTAGTCAATGTCTACCGCGCAGAGCTCGTCCTTGGAGAGCGCTAGGGCTAGCGCCATCCATGCTAGCAGCATGCACCAGGTCCGGTGCATCGCCATCGTCGCTCGTCGGTCTTTGTCCCTGTCACAAGACCGGCTGGCCACGCCAGAGTCAAATAGAACGCAGATGCCAAATCTTGACTAGATTTTAGTATAGAAATGAACGAAGTAAAAGATGCCGAGATTCGCCTGGCAGGAACGCCGGTGATTGGCTAGAACTGCCGACCTCGACGCTCTGGATTGGGTGCATGTATGCTCGCCGATTGGTCAAAAGTTGGTTGAAACTTGCACAGAACGTGAGGCCATTGGCTATTGCAGCACGACTGTTTAAAACTCTCGGACGACCATTCTTGTTTGGTACAAAACGTGCTCCATGTTAAATGAGCACGAACAAACAAAATGGACGACTTGCTGTGTCAACACCTACTGCAGTGTATACAGCGACGTATAGCACCGATCGCGCCTAGCGTCAGACCTGGTGTTGGACTACCAAAATGATTCGACAAAACGGTTAAAACGCATGATTTTGGAAAAAAACGTCTATAGTTTAAAACAGCCACTAAAACCAAGCCCGCGGTAACCGACACGATGCTGCGTCGAGACCTTCGCAGCTGGCTGGTGCTGCTAGCGATGGCCTACGTCCGCGCCACGGATGTCTACCAAGAGAACCTCTACGGCATCTCATCTGGCATATGTAAGTGGTGTCCACATAACAGCGTTAGCCAGCACCGCGCTCTACTAGCCTACTACATGCGCATCACGATCGGCCAACCAACCTACTCGAATGCAGCGCCCAAGGCATCGGCTAATGTACGCCTCGACGCCATCCAGTCTGCAATACCAACGTGCTTTAGAACACATTCAAATTGCTCATCGATACGGGCTCGTCAAATTTGGCGGTGGCGTCGGCAAGCTGCTGCAGCGGTCTCAACTCTCTGCGCCTCTTCAACTGCGCTGCGTCGAGCACCTGCAAGGCGAATGCCAAGAATGACGCCGTCGATGTCAGCTACGTCGTCGGCTCCTGGAGGTACGATGGTGCGTGATTGCGTGATTGCGTGTTATGCGGTATGCGGTGCTAGAGGCAATATGGTCCAAGACACAATGTCGTCGAGCAATGTATCGGCGCTGCCCAACATTCCGTTTGCAACGATCTCGACGCAAAACAATTTTTTTGACGGCACCTTTGATGGCATCGTGGGCTTGGCTTTTCGCTCGATCGCCGAGGTACATACTTGTGCTCTTGACGACGGCGTACGAAGCGTGCTGTAGCCCATGAGCAACCCGCCGCCGACCATCCTTGAATCCATGGTCCAGAACAAAATTATCGCCGACGTGTTTGGTCTCCAGCTCTGCGGCGTTCTGCAGCCACACGTCAGTGGTCATTTACCCATCGCGGGCCAACTCGGTACAGCGTCACCACCAACCTACGAGCCATTGAGATCGAACGGTACTCATGTAGTGCTTGGCGGTATCCAAGCGTCCAATACGCAGCTCTATCGCGGCCCTATCCATTACTCGCCGCTCGTCGTTGTTCGTGCTTGATTGTGTCATTCAAGACCCAAAACCAGTGCGTAGAAAAAGTGGTATGTCGTGGTCCTGACCGCCATGGGCTTCGGGAATCGCACCCTCAACCTTCCGTGCGCCGTGCTCAACACGCCCAAAGTACGCGGTGCAAAGGCTCTTGTGCATCTCACGTAACGTAGGCCATTGTCGACTCGGGCACGAGCAACCTCATCTTGCCGACGCAAGCCTATACGGCGCTGCTGGCCGAGATCCGCACTGCGACGCTGGCTGCGATCCCGTCTTTTCCGCTGAGCTACTTTAGCGACAGCGTCGTGTGCTGCGAGAGCTACTGCGACCCGTCTGATCTGACGTCACCGCTACTGAACTTGCCGTCGATCTCGATTTCGCTTGCGCTGGAAGGAAGTTCCGGCGAGCAAATTACTGTGACGATCCCGTCCACATACTACTGGCGGCCGCTCGCGGCATCCAACGGCTTTGCGACAGTCAACTGCCGCATCTTCGGCATCTCGGAAGGCTCGGGCTCGATGCTCGGCAACGTCTTTATGGACGGTCTGTACATTGTGCACGATCGAGCGGGTGCCCGCATGGGCTTTGCGGTCGCCGACAACTGCGCCAACAAGGCCAGCTCGAGCAAGTCGATTACAACTCAAGGCGGCGGTTCGTGGTGCGAGTGCATGGCGCCGGCGACGCGCAGCGGAAGCCTCGTGAGCGGTGGCTGGCCTGGCACCAAGCCGTGCTTCTTCTGGGCGTGGTGGACGTACGTTATTGTAGTGGGCATCGTCGTCGTTGGCGTCTGTCTCGTCATCATCGCCGTCCTGTGCATTCGGAAGCGCCGACACCGCCGGTCGCTGCAGCATCCATCGTTCGCGCAGCTCCAAGAGACGCTGCTCGAGAGCGGACCGTCGCCGATGCTGTCGTCCAACACTTCGGACGACATCCTCGTGATGGTCGAGGCCCGCAACACGCCTAACGTTAATAGCACGCTTGTCATCATCATGTTGAAACAAGGATCGACCGCAATATGCAACTTCAACTTGACAAAGCCAAGTCCAGAATTCTCTCGAATCCGGATACGATGAGCCCGTGTATCCGGTATAGTACACCGGACGTTGGTCATATCCATATTGACCCGATGGCGCAGTTTGGCATGGTGATCGCGGGGCGGCCCGTCGTGACGGACTTTGCGTGCGTTTGGATATGGACAAGGATGCGGGAATGACGTGGATCTGTGCGTGTAGGGAGATCAGCCCGACGCAGTTCGTCGTCGACGTGCCATACCCGGAGCAGGTCACCGACATCACGTTCTTCCTCCTCCCGCACTCGCCCGTGCCGCTGGGCTACGCCGGTACTACGCCGCCTCTTCTGGCTGCGGTGCACTGACGTGGGCGTAGCGGTGTTGTACTTTGCGGTGCCGCACTTGCAGAACTGGCAGCTCCTCGGCAGCGTCTTTGCCGAGAAGCCCAGCGCCATCTTTCGCACGTCGTGGCCGACGCACCCGGACGTGGCCAACCAGCCCGTCATCCAAGTCGGCGTCTCCATCGAGCCGTACGTATCACTTAGCTGCTGCAGATCTCATGGACTGCGTCATGCGTAGCGTTGACAACGTCAAGAACCTCGGGATTGAAGCCAGCGGCCTCACGGAGCGCAAGGCTTTTGCCCACAAGATCGCGGTGGACCTCTTCAACTTCATGTCGTCGTTCTCAACGAGCACGGATCGATCGCTCATGGTCATCCCGACGAACCTTCTCGACCGCTGGATCGAGCGCTTTGAAGCCAAGTACCGACGAGACCCCAACTTTATGATGAAAGCGTCGACGTAATACAAGAACCCGAGATTGAGAATGCAAGAAAAGGTCGTAGAGAGGAGCCGCCACGAAAGGCGAGGCTTAGCGCACTTGCTGGCGGAAGGGCTGCACGCGCTGTTCAAGCTGCTGCCATCGACGCAGCCGGTCATCGCACACCTGCTGCTTCCTACGCCAGCGTCACGACGATGCCAACGAGGAATGATGTCGTACTTGTTCTCGCGGTCCACGAGCTGCGCCGAACACTGGTCAAAGAGCTGCGAGTCCATCTCCATGAAGAGCTTGAGGACGTTGAACGTGAGGCTTTGCACCGTTCTACGACAGACGATGGCCCGAGGTACCCAAGACTACGGGCGTACGTGTGCCAGTGGTTGTCGCAGTTGTGGTACAAAGAGCCAAAGATCATGGGCAAGATCTCCACGCGGTGCACGGCGACGAGGTTCACGAGCGACTCGTTGTTCCAGAGGTACAAGGCGCGCTGCGACACCTGGAAGTGCGGGCTCGTGATGGAACGACCAATCTGAAGGAAGAGCGGCCGCATGACCTACAATCAATCGTGAGCTTGGCCTTCCGCGTCACGACGGCGTCCGACTTGAGCAAACTGTTCGGGTTGTATTAACTCGATGATCTCCTCGAGCTCGTTCAGGAAGAGAATCTAATGGGGCTGGTTCAAGTTGGGCACAAAAGAGAGCGCAGTACCTCCTTGGCGCTCGCCGTGACGGGCCAAAAACGCAGGAGGCCCAGGATGATGGACGTTGCGGTTGTCGGGTCCTTCTCGACAAACTGCGCAGTGCAATACGCAAGCTCCTGGTGGTACTGCCCGACGTTCGAGGCCTACACACCCCTTGAGCCACATCGGCGCGACGCGAGATGCCAACCTTGTGGAGCGGAATCAGAGCCTTCTCGAGGAACTTTTGGTGCTCCGTCTTGAGCGGCAGTGCAAACCCATTGATGATGCTGCCGAGGATCTGCAGGAGCTCGACGACGCCGTTGAAATGGCCCGTCTCGTAGATGAATGTGAAGAAGACGTTGTTGATGGACCGGCGGATGAAGGACCGGAGCGCCATAAAGTTGCCGTAAATGCGATGCAGGATGGTCTATACACTTGCTTCAGCGAGTTGTCCTTCTTCTCAGGGAGTACCTTGAGGTAGTCACGCTCGCGAGGGTCCTCCGAGTCGAAGAGGTTGAGCAGTTGCAGCATGAAGCGCTTCGAGAAGTAGTCCTTCGCGGTCTTCGGGTCGACTTTGGCGAGCACAAATCGGTACAGCAACTCGTACACGAGTTGAAGGTGTGGCCATGCTTCTTCAAGCACGGGCTCATCTTCGTCGACGCCTACCGCACGCGTGTCAAGGTTGCGTCGCCGCTCCGTCGAGTGTACCTTCGATCTTGTCCTTGCCCGCGCTCTTCACGACACGCTTGCCGCCGAGCGGCCGGTTGATGTTGGCCTCGACGCATGTCATGAGGTCTTCGACGATCTGCGGGCTCCACGCGACCTTGCCATCGGAGAGGAGCTGGACGAGCTCGAGGAGCGCGAGCCGCTTGGCGTCTTTTTCGCGGACTTGTTTCCTCGGGTCGCTGAAGTCATACACGACGCAGCAGAGGCGCAGCTTCTGCCGGAAGAGCTTCATGCGCTCCGAGGGCGGCGCGTCGGCCAGCGCCGGGAGCTCGGCCAGCTTCGTCGTCTCCATGGTCCCCGCTGACTGATACTTGTTGTGGGCGGCCATATTAATAATATAATTCGCCCCAGCCGGGGCGTTCCTTAATTTCGGCCAATCCGCGCCTTGACTGACCGCAATTATACCCAATGGCATCGCCGATCGAGGCAGGATACCATCGCGTGACGTTGTCGAAGAAGGAGGATGGACGGCCCGTGCCCATGGGATGCACGACGGGTCGCTGCAGAGCGCCAAGGCAGCCGAGAGGTTGGGTCGCAAGGCTGCCTCACCGCGCCCAAGCATGGACGGTGACCTCGGCGCCATGGATGTGTCGACCCCAGCGCGCGTCACGCAGTGACCAACAGCGTTCGGCCAAGCATTACCGCCGCGGAGAGGGCGAGCGGCTTGGCCATCGCCAGTCGCAGGTAATGCATTAGCTCATGCGTACTAGCCATACCAAGATGTAGCAAGACCCATCGATGCATTAAGTCATCCACTCGGGGTAGGCCGTCGTGAGCACTTGCACCGTGCGCTCGAGGGCGAGGACGGCGACCGTATCAAAGAGCATGAGGCATAGCACCTGGCCTTGTACCTAAAATCGTCGTTTTCAGTCGACTGTGTGCCGGCGACGACGCTGCAGTACCATATCTGATCCCAGCGGCACGAGCTCAAGCCACGTGTTCATGGCGGGCCACAGCTCCAGGAGCGCGACGAGAACAAACGCGTACGAAGCGTACGCGCAGCGCGCAAGAAGCTTGTGCTCGCGGAAGCTCTCCATGAAGGGCCGGCCCTTGTAGTTGGCGACGAACGTCGTCACTTGCATGCACGTCGCGAGGAGGAACATGAGTGTGTTGAGCGCATTGGGCGTGAAGCTCGCGTCAGCGTGCAGTCGCGGATCGTTCCACTCGACAAGCGGCGCGGCGATCGAGAGGCCGAGCACGAGGCTGCAGAGGTGGACGCCAAACTGGAGCAGAATCGAGCTCAGAACGCTCACGCAAAAGACGCGGCTCACGGGACGCTCGTGGCTGAGAGTCGAGGCGGGCTTGGCGTACGAGAGGAAGAGGAAGCAGAGCGCGACGAGGAGCCCGCTGCACGTGAGCTGCGTGTCGCCCTGCTTGACGCCGTAGACGTACAAGGCGCTGAGGACGTACGCGGAGACGAGGCAGTTGACGCCGAGGATCTTGTACATTTGCAGCGACGTCACGAGCGTGCACCGGCCTTGTCGAATGACGTCGACGACGCACTGCAAACTCTCGCCCCGCGACGTGAACGGCGACGCCGGCGCGTCGGGCCGTTCACGAGCGAGATGCCGACGTGCGCCCTCTTGAGCGCGCCAACATCATTGGTGCCGTCGAGCGCGCCAACATCATTGGTGCCGTCGCCGCACATGGCCGTGATATTGCGGCCCCTGCAGCAAAGATGACGGGATCGAGTGGCGAATTTAGGACGTACGCGTTCAAGGCGGCGAGGACGAGCGCCTTCTCATCGGGCGACGTGCGGGCAAAGACTTGCGTGAGCGGCGCCAGCGCTTGCAGCGACGTTGGCGACAGGCTCGCGACCGCGCTGCCGAGCACGCAAAAGTTGTGCGTCTCGGCCAGCGTGGCCAGCGTCTAGTTGCACATATGAGCGACGGTGGTCCAGGCCGGCAATCCGGTACGGCTTCTGTGAACGGGTACTTCTCGGTCGCAGAAGTCCAGAACAAAAGCCCACTCGTCGAGGGCTCCAGCACCAGCGTCTCTGCGTGCGGCAAGAGATGCACCTGACGTCATCATGACATCCTTGCGGGAGTAGTAGGCAGACAACCTGTCGCGCGACGTCGCTGGCGGTGAGCGCGCTGTCGCCGGTGACCATGACGACGCGGTGGTTGGCCAGCTGCAGGTCTTGCACGACCCGTCGCGAGTCGGCTACGTGCGTCGTGAGAAACATCATGCACGCAATCGTACGTTGTACGCTTCAGAGGGCAGTCAAGGACGAGAAACCCGGCGAACGTCAAGTTGGTCTCGGTGGCGTCGCGGGCGAGGTGGCGCGTTCTCGCCAAGTCCGAGATCGGCACGCGCTTGAAACCGAGCGCCAGCACCCGCGCGCCTTTGCGAGCGTAGTGCTCGTGCACGTCTCGGTAGTACGACGGCACCTACCGCGCGTCAGACGTACGCCACTTGGATGCGACTACATGGGCGAAGAGCGGCTCCATGACCTCGGGGGCGCCTTTGCACACGACGCGCGCGTGGCCGATGGCGCTACCGTCGTCGACCAGCACCTACGCGCTCGTCCCCGCTTGTTTGGAATCGAAATGGGGCGACGTACGAGTGCACTCATGCGCCGCAGCTCGGACGAGAAGCCAAAGCGATGGATGATGCGGAGCGATCGGACGCTGAACGGGTAGCGCGCCGCGACGCGGTCGAGCTGGTGCAGCGTCCAGTCGTTTAGGTGCGCGAGCACCGTCTTTTCCAGCGGGTCGCCCGCGATGGCGCCGTTGAGCACAATCTACGCGCCATGAGCTCGCGCCAATGATCGCGTCGTACCAGTGCGTGGCAGCTCGCGAGGACGATCTGGACGTCCATGGGCAGGGACCCAGGAGAGACAAGGGTGCGCGGGTCTGAAAGCGGGAGCAACGACGAGGCGCTGAGACCCGCGACACCCCGGAGGGCGAGCGCGTCCGTCGTGAGAGTGCCCGTCTTGTCGACGCAGACGACGTCGACCTTGCCTGCGACTGGGATTTTGAACGGCTCGGTGCAGAAAACGTCCATGCGAGAGAGCGAGAGGAGCGAGTTGGTGACGGCGAGCGAGAGCTCCATGGGCAGCTCGGGCGGCACGACCGACGTGATGATCATGACGCAGTGCAAGAAGAGTTTGTAGCTGCTGCGCGTCGGGTCGCCCGCGCCCTACCTCTCTTGAGTCGTGTGCAATGAATGGCTCGAAGTACCTCGAGCAGCACGTAGAGCGACGCAGCGAGCGCGAAGCAGACGAGAAACAAGATAAAACACAGCGACTCGGTGTTGTTGGCCGAGAGGTGTGGCGACGCCAGCAGTATCGTCCGCAGCATCTTGCCCTACGCAGCACAACGTGAGCAGATCCAACCGGCCGTTGACGTCCAACCTGCGTCGTCCCAAAGCCCGTGCGGAGGACGAACGCGACGCAGCCGTGGTCCGGTGGGTCGCTGGCGCTCGGCGCGTACGGCGTATGTTGGAGGATCTGGAGATGGAGATGCACGCGACGGTCGACTCGAGAATCACGTGCTACCTTGGTGCCGCCAAAGAGCACATGTTTGCGGTGCCGTCCGTTGAGGAGCAGCGCACTGGACTCGAGCGGGTCGACGTGCTCCTTTCGCAGCGGAATCGACTCGCCCGAGAGCATGGCCTCGTTCACCACGCACGCGCCGCGGAGAAGGAGGAGGTCGCACGGCGCGACAACGCCGCCCTCGACGTCGTCCGTCTCGTCAAACGCGGTCGCGCGGCCGATCGACACGAGGTCGCCCGGAACGAGGTCCGTCGACGAGAGGCGTTGCCACTTGGTCTAGGACGCTTTTGACACCATTGCGTGTTGTTATAACAAACATACCATTCGATACGCGTAGACGAGCGTCGGCGGCCGCTGCATGAGCGCGAGCAGCTCGAGGTTGTGCTGCCGCTGCTTGACGACCGTGCACTCGAAGAGCACGAGCATCGCCATGGTCAGCAGCGAGTAGTACATGTACTCGTCCATGCACCAAAGCAGCATGCAGAAGAACTAGCGTGCACATCCACACTCTGATGCTAAGAGCATTAGGGTGCACCTGAAAGACGAAGAAGGGCGCGACGAGGTGCTGCTTGAGGAGCGTCCAAAAGGCCGGCATCGGGATCTCAAACTCGTTCTTCTGCCAGCGCAAGCCAGCAGCTTCTAGCGCAACGCGCGACGTGTAGCCGTTGGCGCCAACGTACACAGCCAGATCGTTGTTGATGGGGTACGTGAGTCGACGGAAGCACACGGGCGCGGTCAAGGAGGTGTCGAGGCAGAAGCGCAGCTTTTGGTAGGCAAACCAGAGCGTGGGGACCGGTATTGTCGCCTGCAAACGCCATTACGCGCTGCGAGAGTGCGGAAACGAACCTTTTGCACTTGCAGCTTGGGCGACGGCGCCTCTCGTCGAATCGGACAAAGCTCCGCGGGCAGCGACGGCAAGGCCGGCTCGACCTTGACGACCACGTCGTCGTACGTCGAGAGGCCAGCAATGGAGATGCGCGAGTACGCCACGAAGCACTTGACGCGAAGGCTCCATTCGCTCGCAAAGAACGTGAGCGCATGCGTGCAGGCCACGAGCGCGAGGCCGACGGCAAAGCCATGGCCGCGCTGCGCCACAGCCGCGCACGCGCTAAAGGTGGCATAGAGCATTCCGAATGGGAGGACATCGAGGCGCAGCAGCGTCGGGAGTGGGCGGTAGAGAGCGAGGCCCGGACGCAGCTCGGCGTCGTCGACCTGCGCCATACCCACACTTGGTGTTTTTGCGGCAAAAATTCCAGGCGTGGCGAGGTATTCCCTGAAAACAACGCAGCGAGAGTTGTAAAAACGATTCTGACGAATGACGATCTTGGAGAGACGCGCCAGTCGTGGACGACGAGAGGGTAAAGCACCGATGCCACGAACGTTGAAAGTTCGCTGCAGTTGGGGTGGAAGTCTGCTGCAGTTTGCTGGACGTATGGCGCAGACAAGGGCCGACGGGATCCCATGTACTAGTACTAGTACTACTACTACTAGAGTATAACCTTAAATGTAAGCCGCCCGGTACTACGTAGTTCCATACACTACCGATAAGACCTCAATTTGTTTGGCAATGGAGCTCTAATCTCCTAACGTCTTGACGCACTGTGAGGTCGTCCATCGAAGATCGCCACTCAAATTCAAAGTGTACACCGGGGTACGGTGCCGCCAAAATGGTGCAGGTACCAATCCACTACTGTCAACGCCAAGCGGCGCGGGACAGAGTGTACCAAAAGCGCAGACGATGGAATGTGATCTCCAATACGTGATTAGAGGTCTGCAGTGCTCAGATCATGGTCGGTTTTCACACCTCGCCTGCTGTGATTTTCTCACTGTGCACCGGGGCATGACCAGCTGCCAGCGTAGCATTGGCGATTACGAAGATGTTTGGCTCGGAAGCATTGGCATCGGACGACGTCGGTCCTTCGGTCGCAGTCGGGCTCGTCGTTGCCCTCACCTCAATGGCGCTGCTCCTGCGCAAATGGCTCTACCAGGCGCGGCCGCTCACGCCCGTGGCGGGCGACCGCATCGTCTCGCTGGCCAACGACCGGCTCATGCACACGATCGTCGTGCCCGCGGCAGCGCCGACAAACACGCTCGTGCTTATCGTGCCCGGAAACCCCGGTGTGCCTGGCTTCTACGAGCCCATGATGCGTCACCTGCATGCCCTTGGAGCCGGCTCGTTCGAGGTCGTCGGCCTCTCGCACACGGGCCACTCGATGCCGTGGCTGCACCGGAACGGGACCTTTGACCTCTCGACGCAGATATCGGACAAGATCGCGTACATCGACGCGCGGCTCAAGGCGAATCCGCTCCTCGAGCTCGTCCTCGTCGGCCACTCGATCGGCGCGCACATTGCGCTCGGCATGCTCGCGCACTGCCCGCACCGCGTCTCCAAGGTCGTCTTGCTGCAGCCGGCAGTGATGCACATTGCGCAGTCGGCAAGCGGCCGGCGCCTCGGGCCCTTCTTTCGCCTCTACTACCCCATCTCGCTGCTCGTGTGTCCCTTCGAGTGGCTTCCGTCGTCGCTCGTCAAGGCGGTCCTGCCTTTCTTTGTCGGGCCAAGCGCGGTGTTGCAGTCGGCCGCCCACTCGCTGCTCAATCACCACGTCATCCGGAACGTCCTCAACATGGCGCGCCACGAGATGGCCGAGCTCAAGGACATTGATCACGAGCTCATGGGCGCGTACCAGGACAAGATGCGCCTCGTCTTCTCCGAGGTCGACAACTGGGTCCCGACGGCGCATGCGATGCACTTGACGCAGACATTCCCCGAGGCCGTCGCGACGACTGTCGACCTCCCGCACGCATTCATGACGGACGCCCGCGGCTCCAACGCCATGGCCGAGGCCATCTACCGCTGGATGCACGGCAGCAAGTAGTTTCGGCAACTAGAAGAGATTATGGCGGCGTACAACAACGATTAAATTCGAGCGAGATCTCGCGGCCAAGTGTACAGCGCATTTACGACGACGCGACGAGGTGCCGCAAGAGCGTCGTCGGTGTCGATAGCGTCGTGCTGCCCAAAATGAGTTGCACGTCCGTCCGGCCCTTCATAACGTCTGCGATCGCCTGAACCTACGCCGCCGCGTTAGGTATCAACTTGATATGGCGCCTACTTCGTGGGCCGAGATGCCGCCGATGACAAAGACGACGCAGACCGCTCCAGGTGTCGAGAGGTGTGGCACAACCGCCGGTGCGCCCTTCAGGCCCTGGCCGCTCAAGCCAAACACACTAGCAGATACTACGATCAGTTGGAAGTTTGACACTGGACGTGCGTGCCTGAGACCGGTCTTGAGCAGGTCGATGCCGGCGCGTGTGAGCTGCTCCGAGGCGTCTGTCACCTACACGGTGGTTGACGCCAAGACGTTCACATACTGAAGGTCGTACGTGCTGGAGGTCCTTGATCGCCGGGCACGACGGGTCCACGAGTTGCGCCACGACTTGCGGCAGCAGTCCAAGAGCGAACTCATTGGCGAGCGTCGGAGCCACTTCGTGGTACAGCTGTCCACACTCCTACCGCCGTGTGAGGACGAGCCAAAAGGCGGATCCGACCTCGAGCACGGGTACGAGATGCGCCACAAACGCGTCGACTGCGGCCACCGTCGCGTGTGATGCGGAGACTGGTGGCGACGGTGGGGCCTTGCCCGCATCGTCGTCCCAGCCCCACCCGTCGTCGTCGTCTTGGCTCGCCTCGGTGCCAAGTGGCACGTGGGCTTCACAGCTAGTGCTGCTGCGAGTCGTCAAGAGCTGACATAACTCCTGCGGCAAGAGGTCACTGCTTCCGTCCTACAACACAACATCCAACGTGTGCACGTTGCGATTCTTCGTACGTGGGCTAGAATGGCCTTCTGGAGCGCTTGCCGGACCATGCCACGCGTGTAGTCTTCCATCTCGTGGCTGCCAGCGATCGCAAAGGCGTAGACAAAGAGCTGCAACACCACATCAAGCGACAGCAGCGGCTCGTCGAGCACCATGCCTTGCCGTATCGATCCCGCGGTGATGTAAGGATCTGTGTTAGGCTCGCATGGATCTTTTGCAATATGGAGATGCATGGGAAAAGGATATGGTTGACGAGGTCGGCGACCTCGGGAAGAATCCACTCGGCCGCACCCTGGAAGCGGCTCTGCGCATATCGCTTTTCAATGCTGGCCACGTGTGTCCACAGCGCCTGCGTGGCTTCCATTCGGCCCATTGTCTCGAGCACGGCGAGGCCAAGCTGCAGCAGCTTCTTGTGCTGCCACGTCACCTTGGGGTCGTACGCGCCGTCGATGCACGCGAGCCATCGCTGGACGACGTCACGGCCGCGGAGCGGCTGGTCCTTGGGCGTTTTCTCCGGCGTCGGCGTCGCCTTGGACTTGATAAGGTCCATCGCGACAGCGCGCAGACTCGTCGAGAGCTCTCGCAGCGCGTTCACGGGCCCGTGGCTCAAAAGGTTGCGCACGGCGGCGGCGGCGGTGGGGTCTTGGCCGTGGCAAACGCTTACGCCTCCACGCCACTACACACCGTGTGTGTACAGCGGCGCCTAGGGCACAGAGACGACGCACCGATGCGGGGACAGAGAGACGGTTCGGCGCGAGCTCGGCCGCTGCGTCCAGAGGCGCGACCTGCGTGATGTGCTCCTACACAGGTAGGTTGAGCGACACCAACAACTATCGAATGGTCGCACCGCGACAGGTAGCGTCGATGCCTTGGGGAGCTGCTGTAGAATCCGATCCAGAAGCGAAAATTGATGCGACGACGGCGTCGCAAGGTCGAGCGTCCTGTGCACATCATGTCATTCGAGTCCAACGTGCGGCGGCGACGTACCGGTCGATTAAAATCAAGTGGGCTGGCTGCAGCTGCTTGAGGTCTGCTGGTGTGCACTCGCCTTGCATCTCGTGCAGCGTATGCAACTACGTACACACGACGAGTTCACGGAGCAGTGGACGACCTTGCGCACCAGTGTGTGGCCGACCTTGAGCGACGTTCCACCAAGTGCGAAAATGCGGTCTTTGACCTGCGTCCACCATGAGTTTGATTCAGCAAATCGAGACCAACCTGGAAGCGCCACTGGAGGAGGATACCGGCGAGGACCTGTGCGAGAAGCTTGAACGCTTTGCGGCTAGCCTCCGGGATGTCAGCCGGCGCAATCTCGTTGACGTGCGTCGCAGGCGTCGCCGATAGCTGCGTGCGCATGAGCGGAAACGCGGCCGCGCACGTGGGGTGCGTGAGCACAAAGACGCTCGGGTCGGCGCCATCTTTCTCGCTGAGCGGTGCGTACATGAGGGGCACGTACTCAACGTAGACCTTGGCAGTCGCAGGCAAGAGCGATGCGCGAAAGGCCTCGAACGAGAACGCCGTGCCATGGGCCGCTTCCGGGATTGTCGACAAGACGACGAGCTGCGTCACGTGCGGCAGCATCGCGCGCAGTGTCGCCTCGATGTCGCCGAGGGCCGAGCATGTCAGCACAGCGACGCTTGGCTGGCGCGCGAGCTGGAACGGGTTCAAGACAGCGGCCGGCGACCGCTCGACGTCTTCAAGCGGCACGACAGACGCGATTTGAAGATTCTGGAGAAGGAACGGCAAGCCGCCCGCCCACTGCAGCGCCTCGATGCTGCTGCTGTCGGCAACAAGCACGGCTTCGCGCAGCTGGAGGCGGGACGAGACGTCGACTAGCGGCCCTAGGCTCTCGTCGCAGCAACGGAACGGACGCATGCGGCCACGTCGATTGCTACAAACGCACAATGTCCTCCAAGATCCGATAACATGGTCGATGAATATCACATGTCAGAGGTGAGTCCCGCAGCACACCATGGAACCCTTGAGCACACCTCGTATGAGCTCGAATCTTGACGGGGTTGACATTTGCTCGCACAATAAAGTCACAAGTTGCTACCCACCGACGGATCCAGCGATGCTGAAGCGCCGGCATGCATTTAGCCTCTGGTGTTATGTGCTAGTATACCAGTTTACCAGCGGATCAAGTAGGCGACATCAAATGGAATGCAAGGTACGACGACGCACAGAGGCAGCGTGCAATTGCTTGGAACGAGACTACTCGCGCACCTCATCAGCGGGAGCATTGGCAAGACGCGCATCTACCGTCACCACGGGATGGCAGCTCAGCCACCATGACGGTGGTCGTAGCTAGTCTTCGTGCGTGATCCAGGTCGTCAAGTCAGCAATTTGCACCTTTATAGATTGGCGCTCTTGGAACGGTCCATTATCACGTCGGTTTCGACATGGCCAAGAAGCTGGTGCTCTCGATGGCGGCACAGGAGCACGCCGGCTTTGCGTTTGCCGCGCAACTTTTGTCCCTCGACGCGCCGTCGTCATCGCATCTCAAGAAAGAGACGCTGAGCCCGTGGGTCGTCCACGCCCATCACTGCGGCCTCGACTTCCGCGTCGGCATGCCGCCGCCACCGACACTTGCGATCGCGAGGCCACCGTCGACACTGGGCAGCGTCGTTGATCTTGCCGACACGATTGCGTGTCTCCACGAGCGCCGACCTGCGTGCCTCCACTTGGCGTTCGACGCGAAAATCATGGTGCTCTGGCTGCATTCACCCGACAAGTTTCTCTTGTACGTTTGCCCAGCCAAGGTCAAGGTGCTCAAGTCGCTGCAGGAGGTCGTCGCCAAGATGACGGACGACGTCGATTCCGACGAGCCCTGCACACTGCGCCTCCTTGTATCGACAAACAACCAAACCAACGCGTCGCCATCGGCCGAGATACCGCTGCCAGACACGAGCCCCGTGCCTCACCAAGTGCCACGTCTGGCGTCGCCTTGCCCGACGCGGTTGGCGACCAGCATCGAGACCGCGCCAACCGCAGCGCCTGTTGAAGATTCTTTCTCAACCGCACTCCACGTGACGAACACTCCGTCCTCGCCCGTCGCCAAGTGGAGCTGCAGTCCATCCTCGCACGGGCAACGAGCGTCGCTATCTCGGAGTCATAGTCCGCCTCCAGCAGAGGCGCTTGAAACAAGCGTCAGCGTGGATCGAAAGAGTGTCGAGAAACTCTTGTTTTCTGCCTTGGTTTTGCCCGATGCACCAGCCACACCACCGAGCTTAAAGTCGCGCGCCTCGCCCAACCAAGATTGCACTACCGTCAGCTTCAGCGCCACGCCAGACAAGTTGGCGTCGACAAAGGCTGCGGGTGCTGACATATCGCCCACAACATTGGGAGAGAACGAGAGAATCGACAGTCCAGGAGACATCGAGCGTCATGAGCCGCAAGTGAGTCTTACGCTGGTGAGGACCCTCTCGCCATCCAAAGCTGCAAGCGCGTATCCGCTGCCCAACTACAAAGCGAAACTCGGAGCGGTACGACCAGTCACCTATCGCAGTGTGCGATGAATCGCGTAGACGACATGGGCACTTCTGGAGCTGCAAGCGGCGGCGCTCGCAGCCAACACCACAGGCGTATCAGACCGACGTCGACAGAGCTCAGCGAACCTCCGAGCTGTAGCCAGTCACCTCTTGTCTCGCGAAATTGAATCACCGCAACACGGAATCCCAAGCGACGTACCTCCAGCAAGAGCGTGCGTCTTTGTGGAGAATGAGGTTGACGAGTCTCGAGAAACAGAACGGGATCTGGATCGGAACGACGCAGCACTTGGTACCACCGCGCCTTTGGCGACTCCAACCACACCTCCGGCCACGCCGCAAAACACTCGACAATCAACGGACGCGCCAGTGGCATTTGAAGCTTCACACTGCGTCGCGGCTGCAGAGTGTCAAGACAGTACGGTCGAAGAAGAACACTTCGAGTTGCCGCCCCATCTCGGTTTGTGTCTCGATCCGAGCGGCGGGGTGCCGCTAGAGGCGACGCCAGAAAGTGTCGAGTCTATGGAATCGCTCTGTATAATGCCGCAGCAATCAACGCTAGGGGCGTCCGACCAAAGCCCGGGTTCGTCGCTCACACGTGAGGCATTTGGTGTGCTGGGATCTGCGACACACGACATGTCCGAGAGCGTCAGCAAGCACGTCTCTTGCGATCAACCTAGTATGTTTGCCTTTGCGCCGAGCGACGCCATCCGAGCGACGACGGTCAAGAAAATGACTTTCCAAGACGTTCGTGCGCTTCGACAGTCATTGCAAAGTCGACGGGAAGCTCCGTGGCCTCGTGTGGATCGAACCGACGACCTTGCGCCGCTTCTCACGCTCCACGACAAAAAGACACGAACGCATCGCGGCCGAGCGACGTCGAGGAGGTGACCGCTGGTGGTGCGCCAAGCCTTTCTCAGCCATCGCCAGGGCGAAACGCAACCGCGTCCAACCTGGACGGTGCCAGTGCACAACATGGAACAGAGGTGTCAGAGCTTCAGACGGGGCCGCCCATCGCACGCGGGCCACCAGCGGTACCCCCTCGCCGACGTCGGCCACCGCCTGTCGCGGCAGACTCGCCGCCACCGTCTCCGCCACCGTCTCCGCCAAAAAGCCCGCCACCACCGTCGCCACCGCGATGCAATTCTGCGCTGACGACGTCGGGAGTGATGTATCCAACGCCAATCACGAGCGACGTCGCCATGGCTTCGTTTGCGCCGCACACGTCCCCCGCTCGACGAAGCGCGCATTCGTTTCATACGATGGCGGAGGTAGCAGCACCAGCAGCGCTTGAAGCAGCACCCGAGCAATCGATAGCGCCCCTTGCAGACGCGAATCTGACGTCATCGAGTAGCGAGCCTCGTGCAATTTCGCCTCGCCCCAAGACAAGAGACCGTCGTCCGTCAGCCAACGTCTGTGGACCTACATTTTGTGGGCGTCGAGGCACCGCCAACGCTCGACCGATCGCAACGTCTCGCGGAGCTACGGGCAGAGAAGATCAAGGCGCAGCGTCTCCGGCAGCTCGAGACGAGGCGCCTGCAGATCCAGGCGCGAGCGCCGCTCGATGACCCCAAGGTCGCAGCCTCCAAGCCGTCGAACCGCCAGCTCATTCAGAATGCGATCGAATACACGCTCTTGGCTGGCGTCGCGTGTGAGAAGGAGCGAACCAAGGTGCTGGGCGTGCTCTCGACCCATCCGAGCGAAAACTTTGTCGTGGCGCTCAAAGGATCGGCCCTTGACAGCCGCAAAATGACGTACCGCGGCCTGTACGTGCTCGACCCTACCTCGGGCGTCGTGAGCAGAGTGCTCGGGTCCGGCCCAAACACGCTCGACGCCTCCAGTGTGATGCAGTTTTTTCGGTACAACTCGGGGAAAAAAGCTTTTGTCGGCGTCTCGACCCGCAGCTTTACCGTGGCGACGGACGCCGCCGCCGTGCCCGACGACTGCTTTCGGCCGCTCAAAGCCAAACGCCCCTCGTACCTCTAAAGCGGTCACATATTATGGCTCGAACGACGGCGAGTGCTGCTGCCACGCTGTTGCGAACCATAACCATAAGCACAGAATTGAGGCTGACTGGTTGGAATCGCAGCATTTGCATGCAAGTAGCGTAGATACAGGGCTTCGTCTCATGCGCGGTTTAGTGTCGCCTGGAAGCGTCGAAGGGACTCTTTGGCGGCGTTCAGCGAGTCGGCGTTGGAGGTGGGTCGTCTGACACCGCGCTGGGTCGTCGCCAGAGTTCGTCGCAACTCAAAAGTCCACGCGTCGACACGGTCGTCGCCAAGATCGACGGGCGGTGTGTAGAGCTGCTGAAGCTTGCGCCGTGCGCCCGAGAGCGCCGCATCCGCACCTGCTTCTTGTGCTGCCTGCGATTGCTCCAGCTGGCCCAGTAGCATCGACAAAGTCTCTTCTTGGTGCGACAAGTACTGTGTCGCGGGATCCTTTGCTGTCATGGCCGCAATCGCCGCCCTACGCCGCCCAACTGCTACATGAACGTGTTGCGTGATATGAGCGACACTACCGTGCCGTGTCAATCTGGCGTTGCAGCTGTCGGCTCATCTCGTCCTTCACGGTTGCTAGTGCGTCCGTGGATCGCGCTGGTGGCTCGACTTCTCTTGGCTGGTCGTCTTGGTTGCTCGCTACGCACAGGGTCTTGCGATATGTCGTTGGTTTCAACCAAGTACCTTGGTTCTTGTAGGTCTCGACGCGCATCTGCGCTCTGGCCGCCACGTCCTTTAGAGAAAGCGCCTGGTTCTCCAAGTCTGCTTTCTCGCGCGCCAAGGTCTCGGCCTGCGCCTCGGCCACGACCGCGCGTTCGTGCAGCGTCGCAGTGTCCCTACTTGAGGATGACGCGCGGTACACCAATGACAAGATGCAGGCACCGTCGGAGGTGCGAGAGCATCGCCAGGTGGCAAGCAAGCTCACTGCGCGTCGAATGGAGCTCTTGCCGCAGGTCCGTATTGAGCTTCTCGGCTTCGAGACGGAGCAGCTTGGCTGTCGTCAGCTCGACTTCCCACTACAAATCATCTTCGACGTTGAGCGCACCTGTGGACCAGAGATATAATATATGTACGTGTTTGGCCTGGGCGTCGTATTGCGCCTTATGGAGACGCAGCAACTCCTGCGACGCACGCACCTCGGCTTCCAAAACCTTGGTCTATCGAGAAGCAGTGCGTTAAAGAAAACGCTCATGATGTCGCACCATAGCGTGGACGTGGTTGTCGTGTAGCTTCTCCATGTGTGTCTCGAACGCCTCGGACGGTGCATCGGCGAGGATGGCATCAAGAAGGCGCAAGGTCTCCTGCTGAAGCTGCTCCAAAACTGGTACGAGCGGCTCGGAGCACCGCTCTTGCGATTCAGTAGCCGTTGTCGCCGCCAGAACACCGCGTAGCCGGCCTAGCTGGTGCTGCATGTGCGCATATTTGGTCGCGAGCTGCAGGCCATCGGGACCGCCGTCCGTCTCTGCCGTTGTTTGGCTGCTCTCGTCCACACCAATTGCAACGGTGTCGCACTGGCAGCTGGTCGTGGTCGTTCCCACGCTATTGTCGTCCATCTGAACAGCTACTGAGTCAACGGGGGTGGCGACGGGATTGTGTGCCATTGGCATAGTGTTGACAGCAGCGTCCATCGAGGTAACAACAGCCATGCTACTGCAGTCAACCATCTCCACAGGTGGCACGCCGTTGGTCGAGGTGGCGTTTGGTGCGCGATCCCCCGGAGTCGTGTCCATCTTGAGGCAGGCAGTTGGCAGCGAGATGACCTCCGGCGCCGCGTCTGCCTCGTGCTGCAATGCGGCGCAGACGACGTAGATGCGCGCTTTTGAGTGGAGCTTGAGTACTGTTTGATGCAAAGGCTTGGACGACCGAAGACGCAAACAAACTTTGGCTCTACGAAATCGCGTCGCTTGGAGAGATCGAGGTGAGAGCACTACTGTACTTGCGGCTCCCGAGGTCACACTCGATGGACTCGACGGCGCCGTACTTGCTCAGACAGCGCTACGCCTCAGGGATAAGTTACTCTATTGCACAAGATCAAAGCGGTACAAGCAATTGGTCTTCCGACGCGATCGCGCCCTCTGGCCATTGCAGCTTGAGCAGAAAGAGGAGCTCCTTGTCCGTGGGCATGGATGCATGGCAGTCGTACGGCCAGCTCGCCGCACCCGCAATGAGCGCGTTGGAGAGCAGAACGCGCGCCTTGACAACATCGCCTAGTCGTAAATACGCTAGAGCACCAGCGATCAAGCGTGTAGCGTACGTTGGTTAAGATAAACGTGGTCCTCAAAGGGCCTGACGACGTGCAGACCCACGAGGCGACTCAAGTGCTTGACTGGCTTGCGCACATCGAGACGGGACGCTGCCTGTGCACTGGGTGCTCGTAGACTGCAGGCATTCAGAGGGTCGTACGCGTGCGAGGTGACTGAGCAGGACGCGGAGCACTTGGCGGCTTGTGGAACGGACCTTTGGCCGTGGCAATGGCTTCGACCGTACTGCCTCGCTCCAAGAGCTCTTGGGAGACGGTGTACGATAGCAGTGGCTCGTATGTGTGCAGAATCTAGCTCAACGCTGAGTGGAATTCATCATCAGGGCTTGAAAGGACAACCTGGACGATCACGGTCGTGAGCACGGCAGATGAGAAGGCGGGCAGGCGCTCCGAGATGGGCGCGCTCGTCGTCGACGCGTGGTGCTGGAAGAGCTTGAAGAGCTCCGAGACATCGGCGTCGCGGCCTTGGTCGCGGTACAATGTCTCGCTGATGCTGCAATGCGTGTCGACGTACGTGATGAGCTCGATGAGCAGCCAGCTAACACGGTCTGGGATCTTGGGCAAGGGCTCTAGCATCGCATTGACAAGCGTCCGGGCGTCGATACGTACGCACCGTGGATCTTCCGCAGCGATGGCCGCGTCGCGGATGGCGACAAGAGCACCGACGTCTGCCGCAGCACCTTGCGCCACGTCGCCGCCATGCAAAGATACGCACCTAATCCAAACTGGCATCCGACTATCTGGGATAAAGTAGAGTGCTCGATCAAGTGCGATAGCGAAGAGTCGCGATGGCAACCGCGGACCGCCGGCCGTCGCGGACGATGCAGCGGAGCTTCCGGAGCGAGCGGCAGCGGACAACGGAGCCGCCGAGCTTTAGCCAGAAGTTCTGCGGCAGCGGCCACTGGGACTTTTTCCACGGTATTCCCAAGGGCTTTAGCCTCCGGACGCGCGTGCGCATCAAGCTCGAAAACTCGCCTGTCGGACAAGCGTGGGATCTCTTCCAGACCATCACGTCGCTCGTGGCGTGCGGGCTCTACATCGTCCAGAGCTACAACGACCAAGTTCGGTCGTCGGCGCTCGACATGACGTTCATCGCCGTGTTTGCCGCCGACTACCTCATCCGCTTCTACTGCGCCGAGGACCGGTACGCGCTCTTCGTTTCGATCGGATCTTATTTTGGCGCGTAGCGTCCTCTTCCCATTCACGTTCAATGCCATCATCGACGTGCTCGCCATCATTCCGTCGCTCTACGACTTTACGACGACCTCGTTGGCCTCGCCGCGCACCCACGCGCAGCCCACGTTTGCGTTCTTCCGCTTTGTGCGCGTGCTGCGGGTCATGAAAGCGATCCAGTTGTCGCGGACGAGCTCCCACCGCCGTATTTCCGGTACGAAGCCGGCTCAACGCTCTCCTCAGCGTTGTTGTAGCGGTGCAGAAACAGCTCGCGGGCTTGGCCCTCCTGGTCACGAGCATCCTCTTCATTTCGGCGTGTTTGTTCCAAACCGTCGAAAACTACGCGCGAGACATGGACGACGAGCAGCTCTCGCTCGGTGACGCGTTCTACTTTATCCTCGTCACCATCTCGACCGTGGGCTACGGCGACATTGCGTACGACGCTGCTTGAAGAGACCCCACGCAGAATATGGTGTTCTAGGCCGCACACGACGTACGGCAAGCTCGTGGCATGCAGCGTCATTGTAGCCTCACTCATCCTCGTGCCCCAAGAAGTCAACAACCTCCTCTCGCTGCTCGCGATGCAGTCGCCGTTCCGGAAGACGTACGTACCAGAGCTCAACAACCCACACGTGCTCGTTCTCGGGCACACGGCCAACGCGACAGTTCTCACCGAGTTTTTCACCGAGTTTTACCACCCAGACCGCATCGTGAGCAGCGCGACGGGCGAAGCGGCTGTCAACCGCATCCCGTGCGTCATCATGGCGCCGTTTGAGCCCCGCGAAGATGTTCGCGCCCTCCTCGTCCACCCGCTCTTTATGGTACGGCGTTGACTACGTTAGCACGTATGAAGCCAATACTAGGGCAAGGTGTTTTACGTCAAAGGCTCCATCTTGAGCGAAGAAGACCTTCACCGCGTCGCTGTCGACAAGGCGCAGGCGGCCTTCATTTTGACCGACAAGAACGCGGCCGACCCTGTCTCCGAGGACGCCAACGCGGTGCTTCGGTCCCTCGTGCTTGAAAACTGCAGCCCAGGTGCGGCCTCCTGGAGGCACATCAAAAAGTCTATCAATTTTACGATGTAGCGTTGCAGACGTTCATTCAAATCATTAGCCCGTCGTACGCTGACTTTACCACCCACGTACGTGGCAATGGTTCCAGAGGATGGCGTCGAAGGCAGCCGTGTAGAACGAACTGCACCACATTTTGTGCATCGACCAGCACAAACTCAGTCTCTTGGCCAAGAGTTGTCTCTGTCCCGGTCTCTCGACGCTGGTCTGCAACCTCTTCCGGTCCGCCATCTTGCCCGAGGGTCAGTCGGCGGTCGAGTGGCGCCGCGAGTACCTCCTTGGCACGTCCCTCGAGATCTATACAACGGCCGTGCCTGAGTACCTCGTCAACCTCAGCTTCACGAAAGCGGCCGACGTTCTTTACGACATCTTCGACGGCGAAGTCGTCCTTGTCGGCGTCCACGAAGACGTATTACCAGAGACATCGTCGTTCCAGCCAGCGGCTGCCACGTATTTAAGTCCTGCGCCGGCGTCGCTTCTTCATGCAATCGCGGACCTCGGGACCGAGCTGCTAAAAGAAGAAATTTTAAAGCCACTGCGGCCGTCAGTGGTGACGCCATCGGGAAAACAGCCGTCGATGTCGCCCATTCAAAACACGTATGTCAACCCTGGCAGCCACTACATTCTGAAGCGCCCCATGACGCTGTACGTGCTCTGCGAAAGCAAGAACGTGGCAGAGCTTGTGAGTCGCTCCGAATGCTACGAGGCGTGGGTTGCCAAAGGCCACTCGATCGACCGCAAGCTTCAAACGACTGCCCACAATTCGATCAAGCACACGCAGCACCACAAGGCGCCACACGAGCTTCTTCAGGCAAATGCCCGACTCGTTTCGACGCGGAAGCCGGTCCAGCGGTCGCTAGAGGACGTGCGCATCGGCCCGATTGGGTCTGAGAACCCTTTGGACGACAGCATGCAGATTCGCAACCACATTCTCGTTGTCTCCGACTTGATGCAAGTCCCGATCGAGACGTTCATCAAGCCACTACGGCTCGCCCACTATACGGTTGGCTCCAAGTACTACCACCCGATCGTCTTCATGTCGACGTCGGAGCAAGGCATCATGGACGCGTTCCGTGTCGCGCGGCACTACGAAGGCGTCTACTTGCTCCACGCCGCGGACGACTCGAAGGAGTCGTTTTTTGAGGCTGGCATCACCAAGGTTGGATCGTCGGTAGGATTGAGAGCTGACGCAAAGTAGGCAAAATGCTGCGTCCTGCTCGCCGAGAAGGCCGGTCAGCGTGTCATGGACGGCGAGAACCTCGACAGCCGCGTCATCTTTCGGTACCTCACCGTGCAAAAGATTGTCGAGAACTACGGTGCCGTCATGCGCGCGGACTTTACCGTTCTTGTTGAAATGGTCGCCGCAAGGTATGCTTGGCTCGGATTTGCATCACGGACGCGATGGATTCTGTAGCACGATGAAAGTGATGGACTCGACGCTCGGGAAGAGACTGCGAGCGACGGCTAGCGCGCCACGGCGATCATCCGTGGGGCCATACACCCTCATCAAAGACACCACCCATCGTCGACCGGCATCGCTCATGGAGCGCTGCAGCAGCGTTGTGCTATCGTACGCCACAGGACCCAGACTGGTGTCTAAGCAATTGTGTGTGTAGCCTTCAGGAACACTCCAAAGCGCGCGCCGAGCGCCAACGCAACCTGCAGACGATCCGGCGCAAGCACAAGGGACCAGCGTTCGGGTCCTCGCACCACGCGATATTGGCATTCTACGCGGCCGGCTACGGTGTTTCGACCGACGTCTTCGACAGCTTGCTCTGCCAGAGCTTCTTTACGCCCGAGCTCATCCGTTTCACGCAGGAGCTGCTGTGCATGGACCAGCGCTACGTCGGCGACGACGACGGGCACATCGTCGTCTCAAGCTCGCTCAACCAGATTTCGCTGCCATCGACCTTTGCAGGCAAGACATTCGGAGACCTATTTGGCTATCTCCTAGCGTTCGAAAGCGTCGTCGCGATTGGTCTGTACCGCGACACGGACAGCGCGTCATCGCTGCCGTACGTGTACACAGTACCCAAACGAGACGTGGTCTTGCGAAAGGACGACTTGGTTTTGTCTTGGCGCAGCCCCACACGCAGATTGCGCTGGAGAGTGCGAGCATTGAGGCGGACCACGACCAAGTCGCGAGCCGCATCACCAAGGTTCAGTACACGAAATCATCTATCTCGGCCACGCTCAACAAGATCAAGGACGACAAGTTCCGGAAAGAGCATACATAGTACATTTCAGTGAAATGGATTCTCATGACGTGGCAGCCTGTGTGTGTCCCCATCGTAGCGCCAAGCCACTGGGCGAAAATGGTGCATCACGGTAACATGACCAACCACCCCGCATATCCCTCTGAGCTGCGCAAAGCCTCGTCTTTGGAGATGATACTACCTAGTGCAAGTGTTACTAGGCAACGAAGGACGTCACTCGGTCCTGAAAGACGATCGCAGCGTTATGCTTTTGAATGCGACAAGGCTTATCGTTCGCCATGGTTTCAGTCCGGTCTCTTTCATGCGATTCAACACTGACCACATTCCGTCAATCCCGCCGACACTGGTTGCCGCTAGGCGATTGTCAGCCTTGCGTGGGAGGGTTCATGTGTTGGATAGGATTTTATGGAGGCTTTCGATTCAAGCTCCAAGCACGCATTGCTTCCAAATTAGACAAAGCAAGGACAGCTCAATTGAAGGAATAAAATCATCAAACAAAAATATCGAAGCCGCAGCCGTTCGAAAAAACAGATCCTCGCCAATCCCTCACGGCAGCCTCCATTCCGCATTTCGCCAAGGCAGTGGCATGGTCACCAAGACGGACTTGAAGCGCCAGGGCGTGAACCTCGCGTTCGGCCAAGGCATTTCGGTCTGCCTCACGGCCACCGGCGTCTTCTCGCAATACCTCTCGCGCAACAACGCGAGCGCGCCAACGTTCCAGACGCTCTTCCTCTACGTGGCTCTCGGCCTCATCTTTGCCTCGTACTTTTATGCGCAGCGCCGGCCGTCCGTGCACTTGCCGTGGTGGTACTGGTGGCTCCTTGGCTTCGTGGACGTCGAAGCCAACTACTTTTGCGTCCTCGCGTTCCGCGGCGTCGTCAACTTTGCCGTCCTTGGGCTCATTCTGCACATGACAGTGCCTTTCGTCACGCTCCTGAGCTACGTTGTACTCCGGAAGCGATACCACGCACTGCACATGGTCGGATGTGCGTTTGCATTTGCCGGGTGCGTCGTCATCTTCGCCCACAACAACGAGAGCGCCGAGTACCCAGACCAAGCCAAAGGGAACGCGTGGTCGCTGGCGGCTGCATTTCTCTACGGTGTCTCCAACCTGATGAGTGAGTACGCCGTCAAGCGCGGCGGCTTGGACGCCAACGTCGAGTGCCTCGGGAAGCTTGGCGCGACGGCCGCAGTCGTTTCAGCGATCCAAGTCGCCATCTTTGAGCGAGACACAGTCGCGGCCGTCGACTGGTCCGGCGTCAACATTGGGTACACGGCTGGCTACGTTCTTGCCATGTTCATCTTCTACGTCGTCGTCAACATCTTCCTCCGCGTGACCGAGTCGCTCATGTTCAATCTCTCGCTGCTCACGGCCGACATTTACAACGCCGCGATGAACTACGTGTGCTTTGGCGACGCCGTCCCTGGCATCTACTGGCTGGCCCTCGCCCTCAACTACGTCGGCACTGCTGTCTACGCGCTGAAAGAGCCGACGCAGCTGCCACCAAAGGGCGAGACCTCGGGGGCCAATGCGCCGAGAGACTTTGACGAGCTCCGCACGCCACCCAGCGAAAAACCGATTGCCGACTTGGTGTAAGACCATGTATCACGAGCTATCGCGGTGCAACAGAATGGTAGCCGAAATGACGCGTCGTTGCACGTACATGTACTAGTACTAGTACAGTATTTGTACGAGTCGCGCCACATAAGTGAAATGACTCATAAGGTTAAAAAACGACGAATATTGGTAGCTGAAAACGCACGATTACGTTGATTACGCACTCGATTGGAAGAGAAACTCGACGAAGAGGCGCGTCTAGAAGTCGAAAGATCGGAAATCCTCCGAAAACCGTCCTGCTATACGTTTCGGATACGAAGATCATATCCGGATACCCAGATTGCACCGGGTGGATGAGCAGCAAGCGGTACCGGGACGAGGACTTTGGCCTCAAGCGGTCGTCGGGCGTCGACTACTCGCAGGTACATGACCGCGAGATCGACGACACACGCTTCGCGCGACAGAAGGCACTGCGCTCAGGTCAGCTGGAGCCGACGGTGATCGAGGCCAAGTCGGCGACCATGGACGCCTTCATGCGCATGGTTACGGGCCAGGAGGAGAAGCCGTCGATGGCAGAGCGGCTCGCGGGACCATCAAACCGGCCGACGTGGGAAGAATTCAAGAAGGAGAACGGTGGTAAGCTCGCGATCAGTGCCAAGCAAGAGGAGAAGGAGATGCTCGAGTACCGCAAGGCTCTGGACGCGGAGCGCGCCAAGGTGCTCAAGCGTCAGGCCAAGAAATCCAAGAAGCGCAAGTCCCGTCATAGCAGCAGCGAAGACGACAGCAGCGAAGACGACGAGAGGAAGAAGCACAAGAAGAAGCACAAAAAACACAAAAAAGACAAAAAGGACAGAAAGAAGCGCGACAAGAGCGCGTCGCCTGTCCGTCTCTCGTCATTTGTCATTTTTCAACCAAAGCGACGACGAATAAACGCACTCGTGTCCTCTCGTGTAGCCAGAAAATGTGCCCAGACGGTGTGCATTAGCGGTAGATTTTCATGGTTGTCAAGAAGAGGTCGGTGACGCCGGCGTCAGCACACGCAGCTGCAAGAATGGACATGTCATCGAGCTCCGTCAGAGGCGATGGGAGGCGCCGTAAGGCCTCTGAGCTCGTCTCGACTTGCTCGCCGCGAACAACCATTTGCTTCCAGCGGAGGTGCTGGAGCCGCCGGACGTACTCGGCAACGCACGGCTCATCGCCCTCGACGATAATGACGCCGGGCCACCCGATTTTTGAAAAGCCACCGAGATGGAGCTCTTTGGCCCAGTCAATGACCACGCGTCGCTTGCTACTGGCGATAATGTGGTGGAAGTAAATGGCGCGGCGCCCGAGGCAAGGTTGCGCGATCGGGACGAGTGGCTGCAATGCGAGCGCTGGCGCCTCGAGATGTGCTTCGTCTTGAATCTCTTGGAGGATCTCAGCGGCAGCCTGGTAGAGCTGTAAGGCCACGACTTCGCCAACTTGGTCGTTTGCAATGGACGCCAAGCGGTCAACAATGGAATGCTTCTCCCTTCGCGACAATGTCGGGCAGCGCAGCTCAAAGGCCATGGCCGACGATGGGTATGTTGCCGGATACTGCAGCTCGAGCTCGGGTGCCGCGTTCTCAATGAGGCAGGTCTGCATAAACGCATAAGAATTTAGGGTCATGCGTTCTTGTACCTGGAACCGAAGGATGGCAACCAGTCGTGGCAGTGTAATGGCCTCAGCGCTGGACGCCGCTGCTGCAGACTCGTAGATAGCATGGACATACGCATCGATGACGAGCTCATCGTCACCTGGAAACATGCTTCGAAGACACTCGAGCTCATCGTATTGCTGCCGCAGGTGGTCCCTCTCCACAACAACCTCGGCCATGTTTGAATCAAATAATGGATGCCCAATCCGCGCTTCGCACCATCGTGATTTCTGCCAATCAAGTGCCGCTGATCATGACAGCGGCAAACCATCAAATCAAACGTGGATTCACCGGTAGTAGTAGATGATTCACAGGGTATATATATGCATGGCTGCTTACGCGTCAAACTGGAAGAGCGACGGAGTGCCAATGGCTGCCGCATCGAGCTCGGAGGCCTTGTCGAAGAGGCCGAACATGCCCCCCGTGTGCACAAACAAGATGGTTTTGCCCGCGAATTTCTACGTGTCGGTCAGATCTACCGGTGAAAAGGACCAACCTCGGGGTGCGACTGGAGATCCTTCACGAGCAAGTAGAGGGCCTTGCCCGAATACACCGGATCCAAGAGCACACCCGTGTCACGGGCGACGCGCGAGATGTATGCAAGCTCGTCCTGCGTGCTGAGCGCATACCCGACACCCATCGCGTTCCTATTCAAGCATTTTGTCACATGCACAGACGCGCACATCCCTCGCAGTACGTCATTTGGAGAAAGTCGCGCGATCCGAACGAGCCCGAAGCGAGGCCCATGTGCGGCAGAATCTTGGTGTCGATGTAATCGTAAAAGTACGTGGGCGAGTCACACACAATGTACGAATGGACTAATAGGCACACCGTGGGGAGACTGAGACACAGCAAGCCTCGTACCCGGGGGCTTGGTGTGGAACTGCAGTGCGCTCGACGGGTGATGCTTGGCGTAGAGGAACGCGCCAGCACCAATACCGGCTGCGGACCCACCGCTCCCGCAGGCAAACGCTACGTCCGTCACGCCAAGTTTCAAGTGCTGCAATGGGATCAATGTCAAACAAGGCTATGCCATAAAGGTGGGTGTACCTGGATCTGGTGCTCCATCTCTTCAATGCTTTCGATGTAGCCCCACGTCCCGACACCGTTGCTGCCACCGACAGGGATCCCGTACGGCTTGCGGCCCTGCGCGCGGAGGCGCTCGCACGTTTTCAATCCACAAGGTGAGGCAAGAGCACGTAAAACGCATACCTCGATGAAGTAATCGCCACCGCCATGCTTCGCATAATCGCTCCGCGACACCATGAGAAGCTCGGCACCCACAAGACTACGTGATAGTGATAAGCAACAAAAGACGACGATCCGACGTCGCACCGATCAATGAGAAGGTTGCCGACGAGGCCGGGGTCCGCCGTTGGATCGTCCGCGCGCAAGATGATCGTAGCATCCAAGCCAAGCATGCGGGCAGCGACAGCAGTCGCGCGGCAATGGTTGCTTTGGATTCCGCCGCACGTAACGACACAGTCCGCACCTTGCGCGAGCGCCTCCGCTAGCAAAAACTCAAGCTTTCGAGCCTTGTTGCCCGAGATCTCGAGGCCGCTGTAGTCCTATTGCAGGGCAACAGTGAGCACAGGGGCTAGCGTAGACGTGTGTACATCGCGCTTGATATACATGGTCACGTCCGCGGGCAGTCCCGGCGGCCGGAACGGGTAGATGGGCGTCGGAAAGTTGCCGAGAACGACGCGCTCCTTGGGCGCGTTCGCGAGCTCCGTGGCCCACGTAGGCGCCGTGTACGGTTCGCGCTCAAGGAAGGTCTTGTGCGCCATGGAGAATGAGTTGTGACACGACGGGCGCCGGAGCCGATGGCGCAGCCCGGAACCGATCCTCATGTGCGCGTATCCGGATGCAGTATCCATTTGAGATCTTCTGGCACTGTGTGATTTTTGCCGTGGACAAACGTGGCAAGGTTCCAGCGAAGGACAGGGGTGCAGAAGATAGCGCTACAAATATCAATCCCTCTGCTCCTGCACTCATGACAACCATTATACCGCGAGCGCCTCGCGAAGGCGATGTGGCCACGGCCGCCACTGAATGCGAGTGTGACTTTGCAAATGTACTACACAATAGAATACGTTAGGTACGACCTTATTTCCGATGCCCTCGAAACTACTACTAAATGGGTTTGGCTAGCGCTTGCACACTCGCACAAGGCATCAAGCATTCAGAACCAGCGGAGCAACCGTGGGCATCCACGGCTCCTCGTCGGCACTCCAGGTTATGCCGCTCAAGCTTGTCAGCACATTTTCTTGGACTGTATATGGATGTATCGTGCAATTGCGTATGGACAGATGCGCCAGTGCATGTACCGCGTGGTTTCTATCCGGATGATATCCGGGTGTACGTCACATAGGTACGCTCCAACTTAATAGGTTTGGCGGTTGGACCGCACTTGAATGAGACTTGTCGGTAGCCAGTCATTTGTGAGTGCGAGCTGGCAACTGTCTCGTCATTAGCATTTTGACAGAGTACTTGACACAGCCGTCTCTAGATGTTTAGGGCTTCCTGTCAATCAACGGTCCGAACTCCTTCTCTTTCAAATGAAGACTGTTTCGAACATTTGGCAGGAAAAGCAATGCGGGCGGAAGTAATTTCGCCTGGGAAGTAGGCACATAGCGTAGCATGTCCGTGCGGCGTTATGCTGGATTCCCCACACTACACTACATGATAGCTGTTAGAAAAAAGGGAATGATGCTTATCCTGAGGGACTGATCAATGTTGATGGATAAATTGTAAGACCACTTTGCCGTGGCCTGACCCTTATTAAGTAGTCGCACTTTTGCAGGCAAATCTGCCACAGAGAATCACATAGCGTAGCATGTCCGTGCGGCGTTATGCTGGATTCCCCATAGCGTAGCATGTCCGTGCGGCGTTATGCTGGATTCCCCACACTACACTACATGATAGCTGTTAGAAAAAGGGAATGATGCTTATCCTGAGGGACTGATCAATGTTGATGGATAAATTGTAAGACCACTTTGCCGTGGCCTGACCCTTATTAAGTAGTCGCACTTTTGCAGGCAAATCTGCCACAGAGAATCGAACTCCCCATTTCGATTTGCTGCTATTGTCTGCATATAGCAAGCGGTACCAAATGATAGGAACCCGTCGCGGTCACATGCGCGCTCGGAGTCGATTGATACTAACATTTGTCATTAAGAACAAGTACTTGTAGTTTAAGTTGTATTCCTTAACTAAATATCAAATCTTGTGCCCTTCAAGTTTCGACGTATTGAAAAGAGATGCCGACCTGCACGCAAAAGACGAGGAGGAACGCAGGATCGCCGATTTTGTAGCCTACACTGCTCATAATGTGACACAGTAGCGTCCCATATATGGTAGCGTCCGCCCTTCACGGGCCAGAAAGATGCTGAGCGTAGAGGTGTCCGCAGCGATAAAGTACCAGGTAATTGCTCGTGAAATGTTTATTAAGCGGTGGATCCATTGAACCGCGATGCCTGGTTCGATGCTGCGCTTAATGTGAAACGGCTCGTGAGAACAGACAAGGAACGATGGACCAGCCCATGCATGCCAGCTCGGCCTTGGAGCTCATGTTGCTTGCGACCGTTGGTATCTCGTTGCGCCACGACACAACAGGCCAGTCCGCAACGCTCGTGAAGAGGTCGCCCGCCAACAATGCTGACGACGCAGTCGAGGATTTTCGCGAGTGCCAACGCGAGCTCGCAGCATTTGACGTGCGCCTCGCCAACGCCTCCAGGGCGACTGAGGCGCCGCCGCCAGCGCAGGCTCCAGAGATAGTGCCGATCTTACTCACGGCGTCCGACTCCAAGACGGCGCTCGACCCCAAAGCACGACTCTCGGTGTCTGAAAAAGCAAACAAATCGCGCCCCGTGACCGTCCAAGTGAGCGGTCGGCGCGATGAGCGCGCGATAACACCATCAAGCTCCGGGTCGCGTCTTCCGTCTCCGTCAAAAAAAGAAGCGGCGGCGGCGGCTGCAGCGGCAGCGGCGTTGGCCGAGGCAGCAGCCGCGCAAGCAGCAGCTGCTGCCGCTGCCGCGGCGAAAGAAGACGAGGAAGAGGAGCTTGGGTACCTTCGATGCACGCTAAGCGACACGTACTCCGACTTGGAGGCATGCTCACTTGATTGGTGCAACGAACTGCCCGAGATCATGGCCCTGGGCCACGATCCGAGCAACGTCGTCCGCGCCGTTCGCAATCTACGCCTCACCAAACTTGGGATCGAGGCCATCGACAGTAACTTTGCCCGGCGACTCCAGCACCTCGAGCGCATCGACTTGAGCGACAACAACCTCGCTCTCCTCGAGCACCTGCCGGCGTCAGTTCTCGAAGTCGATGCGTACAACAACGCGCTCTCGGACGTGCGTTTGATGTGTCCGCAGCTCGTGCACCTGGGCTTGGGACTCAATGCCTTTGCAGTGTGTCCTACTTTGCCGACCTCGTTGCTGTCACTGGATCTCTCCTTTAACAAGCTTGTCGCCCTCGATGCGCTCATGAACGCGCTTCGAGACCTTCCACATCTGCGCCACGTCTTCCTTGTCGGGAATCCTATCGCTCTCTGTCGCGGGTACCGGCATGCCCTCCTCACGCAGCTGCCGATGCTTGAGGTCGTGGATGACATCGTGATTCGAGACAAGGAGCGAGAGGCCGCCAAGAACGTCGACTTTGGTGGGGAGCGTTCGGTCGACCTTACGGCAGCAGTGACTGTACTTGGTCTTCCAGAGCCTACCGACGCTGGTCCCAAGTTTGCTGTCACAGTCGAGATCGCATCGGGCTTGCTACATGAGACCCTTGCAGAAGTCGCAGTCAACGGCAATTGCCGCGGGTACGAGATGGCCCGTCACTCTTTGGCTCCATCCGTGGCATTGCGCGACCGCCTGAAGTGTACGTCCCGTGGCGCTGCTGCTCGTGTGAGCATAGAAAATGACGATGTTCGACTGTAGTTCAAGGGCTTGTCGTAAAAGTCAGCGAAGTGCGGCCAGTGCTGGACACTGCAGCAGAAACCACCTCATCAAGTAGTAGTGCGTCGCACCACAGTGTGTGATTCACACCGTACTCTTTCATGTAGTCCTGTGGCTCTCTATGATTGTCGACGTCGCGGCGTTCCTCAAGCCGGCCTCGATTGAGCTGGCGCTGGGCGAGGTACTACGCGTGGGAAAGCATGGCTCGTGTATATGGCCGCGTAGATTTGTGTCGCCAAGGCCATCCAGATGAACGTTGTATCGCCCGACGTCGCTGGCGCCGGCGGCGACTATCAGCTGCATGTCAAGCTCACGCTCAATGAGCGCAAAACCAAATGATGCTGCGAGTTTGTCCCAAATTTCTCGTTTCACAACGTGTCGTGTGCGTATGAAATGTGTACCGTCAGGTGTTGAGGAAGCTGTTTAGCACGGTGATGTTTATGTTTTTCACGTGAATAACCGAGTCTCACGACTTTTACACCAATTGCGTGTGTTTGGCCGACTAAAATATCCCCAGATGGCATACAAATTCAAAGAGTAAAAAATGAAGAATATTAATACGGTTGCTGGCTGGGCAATATACGATGGACCACCGACGGAAGCGAGAAGGCGACGCGGACGAGCCGCCGCAGGTCTCGGGGAAACGGACCAAGCGGCAAGAGGTCGACGAGGGAGGCAGCAAGGAGGAAGAGGAAGGCGACCCCATCGAGACCGACAAGCAGCTCCGGGCGCGGAACACTGCACTGCGGGAAGTCCTTGGTGAGAAGAACCGCCGGATCCAGTTTCTGGAGACCAAGTGCAGCGAGCTCTTCGCGCATCGCCACGTCGTCGACGCTCGTACACGCACCGTGCTGAGCCACTGGAGCTCCCTCTTGAGCACGCTGCACACGCTGCTCCCAGGTACCAGTACTTGCATTCGTGCTGGGTCTTGCACCTCATCGTCGACGTCTGGCAGATGCATCACACGACGCTCAGGCCGCGATCGAAGCGATCGGTACCATTGAAGTCAAGCTACCCGAAGATCTCTACTGCGAAATTAACGAGTGGTACCAATCGGGCACGCAGCCGTTGACCCCAGAGGCTGCCACAGACACCACCGTCAACTCCCATTTGCGCGACGAGTGCGAATACCTCAAGGGCTTCGTCAGTCGACTCCTCACGGAAACTTCGGCGTCAAGTTCCAAGGTGAACGAGACGGAAGCGTTAGCACGGGCCATTGACGCCAAGACCAAGGCCGAATCTCTGGCAGCAAGCTACAAAGACCAACTTGCTGCGTACAAGCAGCAACTGCGCGAGGTCAAATGCGATCTTGAACGCAAGGAATTGGAGCGCCACCAAGCCTGCCGTGAACTCGATTGCATCAAGAACGGGTCGCCAAAGGCCAGAGTCTCGCAGCAGGCAAGCGAGCTCAAGGTACTGGTCGCTCCGTTTACCAGCGTGCAAACTGCAATGTGCTTAGGCGGACCCGAAGCCGCGGCTGACAGCAATGCTACTGACACGGAGGCGACGCTCAAAAGCTTGGAAAGCTCGAAGCAGATCTTCGTCGCGCGATGGCGACGGAAGCGTCGGTACGGTGCCCGCATCTGTTGTTTTTCTATCTTGAAAACGATGCTTGGAATAGACCAAGAGTTCGATGTCCGCTCTAAAGACTCTCCATGACGAGCAACTGGCGCGCGCCGTGAACGAGCTTGCGCACGTCAAGGACGAATACATGCGCTTCAAGCTCAAGTGCAAGGTGCGTCAGAGAGGTTGTTGTTGGCCTCACGAAGCCTACAGGACATGGACGCACACATTCACGAAAAGTGGAAGAAGAAGCTCGTTAAGTACCAAGGCGACGCTCTCAAGACCAAGGCCAAACTAGACGAAGCCATGTTGAAAAACGCAGAGCTCAAGGCAAAAATCACGACATTCGCCTCGTACAAGGACCAGGTTCGCCAAGTCTGCGGTTCTCGAACTCGTTGTAACTCTGCAGTAGATGGTCGAGTACAAGACACTTCTTTCGTCGTACGAGCGTCAAGTTGCGAGTCTCCAAGCCCAGGTACGTTGTGAGTAGAAAAATTGCCCCTCATAGAGTGTCTCGCAGCTCAAAGGCTCTGAAAAGTACCGCCAGTGCGTCATCGAAGTCCAAGAAGCGGCAACGTCATCGACCATGCGGCGCCTCGAAGGCCAGTTGGCTAATCTCCAGGCGTCCTACGACGCACTGCAAGCGGACCTAGCGTACGGGCGTACACTAAATGCTACGATACTAATAATGTGCGGTAGGTCGGGGGACAGGACGGCCATGATTGCTCGGGACCAGGCGACAAGAAAAGCTCTTGCCGAAACGGAGACCAAACTTGCTACTGCGGAGGTGGCGCGGGACGCCATCGCGCGCGAGCTCGAGTTACTCAAGGACGTAAACCACGACGCCGAACTGAATGCTATTGTGCTGGAGGTTGACGCTGTGAACCGCGAGGCGGACGCAATGCGCGACCAGATGAAGAAGACGTTGCAAAAGCTCAGCGAAAAGGAGACGACTATTACCAAGCTACACCAGGCCGTTGCCAAGCTGGAGCAGGCGAACGCATTTAGCTTTGATGAACTCGCGGGCGTCCGGCTCCAAGTTGCGGCGCTCCAGGGGCTCCAGAAGCAGCAAAAGACCCTCGAGCATGGTTTTGCGGTGCGCACGTTACCCGAGTGGAGTGATGTGATGTTTCCGTGATAGGACGTTATCAAGACCAAGGAAGAAGAGCTACAGGGCCTCCACGCGCACGTGAATCGCGTGCTTGCCCTCAAGGACGACGCGGAGAAGGACAAAATGCGCGCACTTCGCGAGCTCGAGTTCACCAAGCACATGGCGGCGCAGCCCAAAGCTGAGAAGGTGACGCCGTGCGAAAAGTGCGAGACCAAGGCGAGTGCACCGCTCGTCAAAGCAGCAGAGGTAGCGATCTTTCGTTTCAGGGTCAAAGGCGACACTGGAGACTAGGCCGACGCCGCACCGCTGAGCGAGCTGGAGCGTTTTGAGCTCGGCGATCTGCGCAAGAAGCTCAAGTGTTCCGTTTGCCAGGACGCGCTAAAGGACGTGATCATCTCCAAGTGCTCGCACATGTTTTGCAAGGACTGCATGGACGCCAACCTCAAGGCGCGCAACCGCAAGTGCCCGACGTGCAAAAAGATGTTTGGTCAAGACGACCTCAAGAGCGTTTGGTGGTCGTAGGCGTTTGTTGTATGCGATAGTAGTGGGTATTTAACCCGTACGAGTGTATATATACGACCTTTTGTCTTTTCGTTGTTTTCTTCAAGTCTCGGTTTTCCCCGAAGGCGCACAAAACGGCGGATCTTTCGAAGAACGGATGCCTGCCCTGCGCCGAGACGACGTCGCACACGAGCTCGTGCCAGGACCCAACATCCTCGGAACATCGTCGTTCCACTGCAACGTGGTATCGATGTCGTCAGCCTCGCGCACCATCAACTTTCCAAGTAGGTCCTTGACGGCGCCAACATTGATGACCGACATGCGCTCGTCGAGCTATCGCCGACAACGTCCGAGGTAATATATTGGGAGCGCTCTGTTCCTATTGATACACGTGCGTGCAGGCTGTCGTGTCCGGCATTGGCGTTGCCGCTGACGTCTTTGTCAACGGCCAGCGCATTGGCTTACCGACCAAAGTCGTGCACGGGGACACGCTTGCGTTCGGAACGCCCCTTGACGCTTTCACGTGCGACTGGTTGCACTGACGCAGTCCGCACGTGCTTTTGTAGGTTTGACATCACTATGACGTCGTCCGTGTCGGCGTCGACAGCTTCGATGGTTGCGCCCATGTTTAGCAAGAGCACGCAAGGCAATCGTATCCACTCCCGCGTCCATCCGTCCTTCCGCAACCAGACGCTCATGGACGCCGCCTTGTGCAGCCTTGTCGAGCGCAAGCTCTTGGAACGCAAGCGAGTGGCAGCATCTAGGGTAGGCCAAACATCGATCGTGAGTTACGACAAGCAATGTTGTAGACCAAGTTCCCAATGGCCCAGCAAAGCGTTGCTCAACGACGGTCGACGGCCCCACTTTCGTACGTGACTTTAGTGCTGCCACGTTTATCTGAGGTCCATGGCACAGCATGAACGATGTCGACGACGAGGACGATGAGCTGCCAGAGACGTTGGAGAAGCCTACAGCATCGCCCCGTACAATGCTGTCTTCGTTCACAGCGAAGAAGCCGGACGATATTGCAGCGTGCGATGACGAAGACGACGATGACCTCCCCGAAATGGTCGATCGCGCAACGAGCCCTGGCGAGATGGCGACACCTCCACCCCCGCGAGCCTCCCGCACGCCATCTCAGCAAGCAGCAATCGACCAGCGCGTTCTCAGCTACCGTCGACGCATCCTTGCAATTGGACTCCGAGCGTGGCGGGATGCCCTCCGTCGGCGTAAGCGGAAGCAGGAAGCGGCAAAGCGCCAGGACGCTGTCAAGCAGCTGCAAGGCTGCTTTCGACGCTACCGCTGTCGCCGCCTACTCGCAAACGCCATCGAAGAGCGCCGACGCCAGCGGCTCTGGAAATTGTCCATCTTTCGCCTCGCGTCGCTGTGGCGCAAGCCGCGACTACGAGCTGCGTTGCATGCGTGGGTGGCACATGTCCATCGAGCGGTTATCGATGCGCGTCAGCAAAGCAATGGGCGCCGGCACAAGAAGCAGCTGTTGCTGGGGCGCGCATGGAGATCCTGGACACAGCACGCGATCCATGCGTTACAGCGCCGGCGGTGGCTCCTTCGGTGCCTACGACAATGCACTTTGGCGGCCACTCGGCGTGCGATTCAGACGTGGCGACGGCAGCTGCTATTGCAAGTGTCGGCGCAAATGGAAAAGAAGCTCCTCGATGAGCAGGCACGGGTCAAATCACTCGCGCATGCCATCTCGGTGCAGACACAGGCCGAGGCCACGTGCGTGCGCTGCTGACGCGATATGCAATGAACGATTTTGTAGAGCATGGGCGGAGCAGGCCAAGGAGACAAACGACCTCTTGCGCAAGGATTGCGAAGCCCAAGGAGAGCTCCAAGCGCTTCGAGCTGCCCTCACAAAGGTCGTCCATACTGTCGGCAGCCAAACCGAAAACACCGAAGTCGCGGTCTCATGTGTTCAAACTGACTCCTATTCGACATCGAGAGATGCTCAAACCGATGGACCCGCTCCGACAACCGAGCGGGAGACGCAGATCGAGAACGAGATGATTTCAGTCCCGTTAAATACAGCGCCGCTGTCGACAATGACGACACCGACCGCCACGCAAACAGATGTGACGTCAACTGCAAGAGCGCCCACAACATCGGTGGGTGTCCAAGTGGGTCCACCGTCAACTCCAAATGCTGGATTATCGGTGGAAAGCCTAACGCAAACGACAACTTTCGAAACTGCAACGCGCGATGAAGTGCAGACGCTGGTGCAGCGCGGAATCGATGCAGCCAATGCAACGTACATCATTTCTGGTTCGAACTTGACGCTGGAATCGATCGTAGGTTCGCTGCGGAGAAAGGAGCCCTCTCTTCGACCATCGAGAGGTTGCAAATGGCAGCGCTGGAGAAGGACGCTGCCAGCGCCGTTGCGTAGGCGCTCTCAACGTGACGTTTTGCACAAGGCATCATCATCAAGCGTAGGCTGGCATCGGCAAAGGCGACGGCAGCTGCGCAAGAGACTGAGTTGTGCAACCGCATCACAGCACTCGAGTCGCGCCTTATCAACGCATCTGCATCCAAGTATGAAGCTCCAGCAGACGCTGAATCTAACAATTTGCAGGACACTAGACGAGGACGCGATTGACGCAATCGACGTGACCAAGCAGGGACTTGCAATCGAGACTGTTGAGCTTGAGACGCATGAAATGGCACTCCATGCGCTCCAGATCAAAGTTGACGCAGCCGATGCCAAAGCATCAGCCTTAACCTCACAACTCGCTGCGTTGACAGCACGAGCCGTGGATGCCGAGGCGAAAGCAGTGTTTCTATCGGCGGAACTGGCAGCAGCAGTGGCGCGCTCCATGGACGCGGAAGCCCTGGTGCGCGCGGCCAAGGCTCAACACGAGGCTGTCCAAGTAATGAGGTATCAAACGTCATCTCGACTTTCCATCGTGTGGCATGTATCTGTAGCGAGCGAGAAATACAAGAAAAGACAATTGCGCATCTCGAAGCCCAGCTCGCGCGTGCCGAAGCCAAGATCGATGAGCTCAAGCGGGCGACGGCAAACACAACGCAAGTCCATGTACGTGTAGAATGGAGCGATGAACCGCGATGCGACTGCGGCATCTAGCGCCTCGCTTCGGAGCGTTTTACAAGCAACATTGACGGCTTCTTGGAGCGCGTCCTGCACGATGTAAGCGTCGTGAGCTCCGAGTCTTCATTGTCCATGGGTTTGAATAGTACGATTCCCGGCTGATCCGGTGCAGCGCTAAGGTCGATGTGCTCCAGAGCCTCCAAGACACGCACGCCGCGCAGTTCCGCGACGCTTCTGTACGACCAAGCATTGTCACCTGAGGTGGTGTCATGCGAGACGTAGAGTCTTGTGGGACACATGCAGGAGGAGCGACTCGCGCAGTACGAGATACTCTCGTCACTCTACGACCAAGTGCTTGCGACCAAAAGAATTATGTTCGTCGTTTTGGCAGATCTATCGCACTGACGACGAAAAGCTAGGTCACGACGCCAACTCTGTGTCTGCTAGACGTGTCTCCCAACGGCCAGTACCTCCAGACCATGCTGTTTCAGGTGCGATGATCCACAGCGAGCTGCTCTGACCCGTATCCGAGCAGCGTTTTCAGAGGTTGCGCCAACTTCATGAGCATATGGCCGACCAAGCCGGTGACGACGAGAAGAAGCTGAACTACGCCAAGGTAATACGTATGCTCCATACCAGGTTGCCTTCTAAAGAAGGGATGGATAGCTCCTTGTGGCAACAATGCATGCTCGGCAGGTCGAGTTTGTTGAGACTTGCATTAGCTTATACCGCCAAACGTCCTGAAGTATTGTTATTTTGTCTATGCGGCATATGACTGCAATGCGAGAAAGTCACGTTTATTGGTTGTGCAGAAAACTACTAACAACCGATGCATCGCTGCTTGCTCGGCGTCGTCCTACTGACCCTGCTGGGGCACCGCAACGTATTCAGCTTCGACGCCTTGCAAGCGTCTGCGCTGAAAAACCTTCGCCGCGAGGAAAATGATACCCAACGTCACCACGCCCGCTGCGGCAATGGATGTTGCCTTGGACAGTTGTGCCATCTTCAAGTTGCTCAAGCCCTTGGACCCTGCGTAACCGGCTTCGTTGACGTCGGCGTCGTCATGGTGGTGGTGGTGATGGTGGTGATGATGGTGATGGTGGTGATGACTACGATGGTGGTGGTGACAATGGTGGCTGTGGCAGGGGTAGCCGCAGTGGTGCCCATGCGTCGTCTCCGAGGCAATGTCCTCGTACACGCTGTCTTCATCATCCGCTTCGTCTTCGTACGTGTCGCAATGATGGTGAGGACGGCGGTGACCACGGTTGTGACGATAGTAATTATGACCGTGACGACAACGGTGGGTGTGCGACGAGTCGATTCCATCGTCATCGCCGTCGTTGTCTACGTCTGTGTCATCATCGTCGCTGTACCAGTGACAATGACGGCGGTCGCAATTGCCGCCACAACGGGACGTTCGATGCTCACGACGATGGCGCGTGCAAATGTGGTGTCGACGATCAAACCCAACGCCATCGTCATCTTCCGCGTCCTCGTCAATGGTCATGCCCGAGTCGTCTTCATCGTCTTCGTCCGGCACCCGTCGTTCGCCGTACGCGCGGCGTTTGTGCCCGCAGAATCCCACGTCCTTGCAAATAGCCTTGGCGCACGTTTTGCCAGCATTCAGCTCCTTGAGGATCGTTGGTACACTGCGTACAAACTTGTGGCATGCCTTGCGGTAATGCGGGCAGTGGGGACAGAGCACCTTGACGCCAATCTTGACTGCCTTCTCGGGAAGCCCAGCAATGTGGCGCGTTGCGTTCACGTACTTGACGCCGTAGTAGCAGTGGGTGCAGATGCTGCCAATACCCTTTGACACTTTTTGTTGTTTCTGCGGCTTCCGGCTCTTGCACAGCGCGAGGCTACGGCACACATCGCCGATTTTGTGGCCCGCCGTCAGGTTTGCGACGATCGAGGGTACTGCATGCGTTATCGCCGCGCACGTCGAGTCGTTGCGCGCGTGCGTGAGCCATGAGCACGTCAGGTGCACACCCTTCGAGACTGCGTCGATCGTGATGTTTGGCAGCACATGAGTCTCCTTGATGTACCAGACGCTCTTCCAGCACCGATGGCACTTGGCCCACTCGCAGTCGCGCTGCGCCGCTAGCTCACCTTCCCAAGGCACATCGATCGTGCAGGCGGGTTGCGCCAGAAGCGCATGCTGGCTACTGTCGCCACCCGAGACTGCGGCAGCTAGCGCGAGGCCGAGAGCTGTTAGCACGTGCGGCAAGCCCATCGCTAAATGAGTACTGGCATCGTTTGCACGAAGATCCCGTTGATAAAATAGGCCAATCATGGGGCGTCATTCAGTATCTTGCTCTGCCTGTCGGACTGAACTGCGAGAACAAACAGCGGAAAGAAGAAGAACGACGGGAATGGACCATAGCCAAGGAAATAATACCAAAGGGTGGCTCTCAGGCTTGATTTGTATGTATTTTTATTTGAAACGCCCGTTGAATGACGCCGACACCTTCGATCCTTCTTATTGCATAGTCAAAGATTGAAACGACCGGATATCGTCCGGATATGAAATTTGGCCATGGAGCCAAGATCACATCATGCAATACAAAAAGCCGGAAATGGCCCAGCTGCAGCTCGCGCGTACTAGCAGGGTCCGCTTGGCCCCCTAAAGCCTTTATACCGAAGGCTGTTATCGATTTGACAATCGCTCATGTCCAAGTCTCATCAAGGTGCTCGATTGCGCTGCTACGACACTTGGGGTACTCTTACTGCTGTACCTTACGTGTTGTCACTTTCGGACCTCCTATTTTGGTCAGGCAAGCCAAGATTTTCCTAGAACTAACAGATCGTATAAATATGTGCTATAGCTTGCCGACGCACAACGTTTTTGCACGTCTAAGCGCACTATCCATGCGGGACAGCGACCTTTCGTACCGGAGCTACCCCCGTGGATCTGACAATGAGTTTGGCCATAGGGCCACAGGGTCTACCATATCGTGTTCAAGTATCATGGATGTGATGAATGCGATGCTTTATACAATCGTTCAACCTGCCTGTGGCCCTAAGGCCACACTATCGCGACGCGTTAGTTGAGCCGACACCGTGCAAGCAGAAGGTTGGACTCATAGCCCTTCCATATCTGCCTTCGCCGCACATACCAAAATTGGCGTCTTCGTTGGCTTACATGTAAGTCGAGCTCATACAGCGCGCTGCTGCTGGTTGGCGTTAGCTAGGCCTTGTAGATTTCTCCGTAGGACGGTCCAAGTGAGAACTGTGTGAGGATGCTCGCTTTCACCGCGACAATAACATCGAGCGTCAGCCACCCCTCATGCCTGGCTGCTGCATCGGTCGTGAAACATGGCTTCGATGTCAACAGGGTCGATTGTAATAATTTCTTGAGCACTATCCCGTCACGGAAAGCAGCCAGTTGAGCAGAGTCACTGTCGTCGTACAGATCCAAGGCTGACTAGGCCGCGAAGCGGCTCTACGAGCAAAGCGGATGCGCGCACGCAGTGCGCAATGCATTGGTCCGCGTAATGCACTAGTCGGCTCAACTGTACGGGCTTCGTAGTTGTGTCGGCGGCAGTTTCCTCATCATGATGGCTATCCGGACGATGCCAGATAACTGTTCTCTAAACAATATTGTGAAAGAAGCAATATTGACACTCGTTTCTAATGCATGTGGTTCGCACGGTGTGGCAATGCCCACGACTTGCCGAATGGCGGCCTGACGAGCGAACCGATTCTTAATTTGCGCGGAGCACGTGCCGGGCGATTGAGGTACGGCGTTAAGCGTTGGCATGCATACATGTAGTGTAGAGGCTTCGAATGTAATGTGCAGGTTGCTGCCTATGTTTATGTGCGAATGCACGTCCGCATCCCTTATACCTTCGAGCAGTGTTATCTATCGCATTTTTTTCTTTTATTGCACCTTCTTTTCACAGTTAGCGACTTCTACGCACCGCACTGCTGTCTATCAACGCACCGAAAGAATGCACAACATTACTAGTACGTTTTGCAAGCCTTTGGGCTCTGCTTCTAAAAAGGTATGAATCATGAATACATCTCTGCCGGGAGTTCAACGCATTGATCAAATATTTTTCCCTAACATGACGGATCTGATATTGTGGTAGGCAATCCTTGACACTCCACTAAAAGAGCAACTAGCACGACTACGCTGTTTTATATCACTAACAGTAGACTTCTTCTCCACTAAGGTTTTGCGCTGGACGCGATGGCGTTATCAGAAACAGACGGACATTGTACCTGACATTAAAATATCATACCAGGTACGAGCTCACTATCAGGCAACTACGTAGGCCGAAGAAGATTTGACCAAAAACGATTGAGCGCACCCCTGTCAAGCTATATATTCTGCCCTTTTTAACATTACTCAAAATTTTGTGCGCTGAGGATATTGGTGTCTTTTTGTTGTCCAATAAATGATTTGTTTCTTGCGTCCTATTGGTGGTTAGCACGTATGATGATGATGTGCATTCGTGCATGTACGCTTCATGACTGCATTCTGTACCAATTTCCGGTCTCAGCATTGTTATCTTGCATACCACAAACCTTTCTCGCAGTTTATCGTTGTGGTACATGATACGAACCGCGAAAAATGACATCGCGGCAAAAGCGTGGTGTTTCTAGCAAAGACATGAAGTTTTGCTAGCATTCTCCACTGCATCGCTTCCCCTTTTTTTTATGACTGCATTCGTTCTACCTGGCAGCGCACAGAAGGTTAGCAAAGTAAAACTGTATAACATCTCTTGTATCCTATTGCTTAAAGTAAAAAAATCTAGGTACACCCTCCTTGAATCTCCAAGCTCGGACCGCGAAGCTGACGCGGCCGCGAAGCGGCCCCACGAGCGAAGCGAGTATGTGTTTGTAGGCCGTATATGTATGACGCCAACGGGCGTTGTAAGCTAGCTTTTTATAGGCTTGGCGGCCTTACCACAGGTAGGTCACTATGAAGTGCGTGCTGCACTGTGCTAGTGCCGGGGGGCATTTAAAGTCCAGACTGCGTTGAGCGTTGGTTAGCTGAGTACACTTGCTGGCGCATTGGCGGGACGCTGCGGACGACGGTCTCTTACTGTCCTTGGTATCTGGCTTCATATGGCCGACCGTGTGCAAGAAATGGGGTGATTGGTCAGTATGTCGATGTGCGATGCTTTAATTAGGCGATAGATGGTAACTGACTGACTGGCTGAGCAAAGTACTCTAACTTTCTAGCGCCATGGCGGCTCATTCCGGAATTTGCCTCCCCCTGCACCAAACTAGATGTAAGCAGGAACCCCCGAACATTAGAAGCCACTGATTGACGTTTCGTGTTGCCGTTTTATCATTTTTTGTAGCTTGCATGAAGAAAGATTGCGCCCACGATAGAGTGTAGCCGTAGGGCCACCAGGTTAACCCTAGTGCTTAACGGAATGTGTCTCACTTCTACATCACTAATTACGAAGGGTGTATCATTCTGTTATACTTGAAAACAACAGCGGGCCCTGTTACCTTATGGCCACATTTGTGTAAGAATGCATGGCACGTTGATAGCAAACAAGTTCTTGCGATGACTCTAAAGGCGTGTGCTATCATTATCGCTCTCTCGCGTTTATTGTCTCCACTATTTTAACTGCCAATGATGAAATTGAATCTATATTTGGTTTAGAGAATCATTCTATACTGAATGTCTTTCTTGTAGTAGCTGCATTAATGTAAAGACCTCCATTGATACGTTGTCAGTGTTCTGCTGTGCAAGAAGTATATATACTTTTTGGTGCGTAAAGCGTGCTTCTTTGCTGTGGAAACAAATTTTTATGACAGCATTTTGCGCAGACCAGAAGTCTCAAGCAAGCATAAAAGGAATGTGAGGAAAAGGCAGAATTCAGGTTCGAAAGGGCTATACGTAAGCTGTTTTTTGTTGATGCTGCCGCACTTCCCCTATTTCCGAGCAAGTATAGCAAGTCACTGAGCTAGTCAGCGTCGAGGAGAAACAAGATGCGTAGGCTAGATGGGACACGATTGCAGGTTGGAATTGTGATTTACCAATAGTAGAGGCCAGCAACCTTGGATACCAGAATTCCTCCGCTCGTCGACGTCATAAAAAAGCACTGCCTGCGCGAGCACGCCACACTCACCATAACCGCTGTGATGCACGCGCCTCGCGCGTTGGGTAGACAAATATAATGGCATTTTTACATTGCAAGAGGAAACTCGCTGCGCCAGTTTCCGCTTGCACACGCTTCGCGCGATTTGTACTCGCTTCGCTATTCTGGCTGCTTCACGGCAAATCGGAGGCATGGGAACGCCGTGCGCCCTAAAAAACCTGAATAATATATGTAAGTGTGTTCACTATACTGATTCGGGATGCATCGTCTGGCAACAACCGGATATCCACCATTGAGGGAAGTGCTCTAAAGAACCATACAAGGCCCGCAAAACTGGGCTGAGTGGTGTGTTGCGCGGACCGATGTCTTTTTCACTGCATGCACGCACTCACATTACTCGTAGGGCCGCTTCGCCTCTGGTCGGTCCGAGCTTAGTGATCTGGGGAGGGTGTACCTAGATCTTTTCGCCTTGAGGAATAGAAGACGGATACAACTGTCTGAGCTCGATAATTTTTCAACTATCCAGCTCTGTTACAGTGCAAAAATCTAACACGAGAAATTTTAAGCACAGCTTCGCATGTCTGGCTAATATTTTGACTACGCCTTCCCGGCAGGTCGTTTTTCACAGCGAGGTTGGACAAATACAATGTGCAAGCAAAGCGAATGCAGCAGGCAATTAATACTGCCTTGGAAACGTCTATGAAAAGAAGCCACTGTCAACTAGCCTTTTTCATCACACTGATACGCCGGCGGCTGCCTTGCGAAAACCATCGCCAGGCCTTCTTTCTGCTACTATTGCAGCCAAGTCGCCTTGGCATCCGGTTGATCTATGCTCGGTACTGCAGGGGTAGCTAGCTAGACCCAGCGCCATAACGATAGATTTGAAAAAGACGCCATAATGTAGGGAGCACCTGGACCACATCTGGAAGTGGCTTTAATTTATCAACTGGCTAATGATGGGCTTAATAGAAACCGCCTTCAATGGCTCGCCGATAATGACTGCTCTTGCTCTGGTTAGGACTTCTACAACGCGTCTGGTTGATTGGTGCATGGGACCGAACTTTAGCTTCACAAATCCGACCATTATGTCACCGGCATACGCCATCTGTGGACAACGCCTTTATGTCACCAGAAAAGCCACGTTGCGAAAATAAGATCGTCTTTTTGTCAAAATTTTTAAGGCTCGTAGCATACGCCAAGCAACATTGTATCGCAAACGTTCACTGTGCAGCCCGTCGAGTCCCCGGCGGCCGTCAAGGAGATAACGTGCTGGCCCTCCTGTGCATTTCTCCCGCAGGCGCGGTCGCCATGCCTCCACAAAATCCTGTCGCCTCCCGACTCTCCGCTGCCGCCACGAGTCGTCCGGGCTCGCCGCGTCCGGCGTCGGCTCTATGTGCTTGGTCGGTATCCGGATATATTCGGCTGAGGGTCTGACGGTTTCGTTTAAAACGCCCAACGGCTCGCACCTCTTTGTCCGGTGATCTAAGTACAGGAGCCAGCGTACGAACTCGAGCGAGTTATATCCCTCGGTGAGTGGGGTCCACCACGGGATGGATCTCTCCGTGCTCAGCTCACCCACAAGGACTAAGTGCTGGTGCAAACTCCCACGCAATCAGGCGTAACGCTCCATGGGCCATTTTATCAAATGCATTATTTTTAGGTGCGTTTGTGGAGTCTCAGGAGTGTCTGATTCCGTGCTGCAAAACACGAAAGAACACAATGCTCGCTGATTGTTGCTCTTTCCAGGCAGTATGCTCCGTAGATACCACCTTCACCGCGACTTCAATGCCTGCATCTTGTACTACATCGTGCTGACGCTGCATACATCACATTGCAACCAGAGCGTTTGGACGTAACCTGAAGTCGGTGTGTGGTTGCCATGAAGCCCAGACAATAAATTATTTGAAGTAGTATGGAACGGAAAAGAGAGGGTAAGAGAGGGTGAAAGATGTGGGCTCTAACTTTTACAGCAGCCACAAATGTCGATGGTCAAGTAAGCAGCCCACGCTATCGGTCCAATAGCTTAGTCGGTTATGGAGTTCTTGGTGTAAGCAGCGCCGCGAGTCGTTGACGATAAGATTCGATGCACTTGGAAATTTGAAGTCATACCTGCGTGTCGCCTTGAGCATCCATCCACTGTGCAATTAGCCATGATGCGCCGGCAAAGATATAATGCACACGACAAACAATTACATTTGGTTAACGCTATACGAGCTGGCCCGCAACAAGCTTTGTCGTGGACCGAGTCGATGAGTCCATCCACAACGACCGCCGCTCGTGATGACGACAACCGCTGACATGCGCGCGTGCTCTTCCGAAAGCGTCTTAAGCCGGTTGTGGAGCGACGCGAGGCATATTGCTGGTGGGCCCTGGCCCTTTGTCCTATCGATGAGCATGCCGTCCTGTCGAGTGCCACAAGGTAGGCTACGGTCACCAGATCTTCGTCGTCGACGTAGATGCCGATTAGGCCCGGGTCCACGCCTGTTTGAGCTTCGAACAGCCGCATCACGACGAACTTTCGCATGGCTTCGCCGCGCTGATCACTACTCTGCTAGTTTGTAAGAGCAGCCATGCGATGAACGGGTCGTGCAAGCGCTAATGCATGTTCGCGTCCGGGGCGGCCTGGTACGCCGTAACGTGGCGCGCGCCTTTGTGGACGTCTGGGATCGTCGAAAACTCGTTCGAGCGGTACGTCATGCGGAAATCACCGAAACTACGTGGCGGCGTTAGCACTGGCCTTGGTTGTCCATAAAGGTGCCCACCAAGACGCAACAGGTCGAAGGTAAGTAGACTGTCGCTGCCCATCTCGCCACGCTTGGGCAAGCGGAGAAGACGCGCTCTTGAGGTCGCGTACAGTCCTTGCTCGTTAAACACTCGCACGTCGCAGTCGTGGATGGAGCGGCCACTGCATCACCAGCGACTGCGGACTAGCAGCTGCACAAACAAGTGTAGAACCCAGGACCGCAGCCCAGATAGCGCGCTTGTGGGGGCTGAAATAAGTTGGATTCAAACACGCAGGCGTCAAGACGATGGCAAGCGAGCGGGTGGGATCGATCGCCGCCGCCCTTCTGGCGCACCATGGCTATGATCGCCGTCCGCTCAAGGTCATGGTCCGGCTTGCTTGGAGATCACCAATCTGGCTGCAGTCGTGGTTGACCATGACCGTGGCACCGAAATGCGTTCGTCGAGCGCGCAGATAGTCTCGGCGTCATGAACACAGTAGGTCCAAGATTCTTGTCATCTGCTTGATTAATGACCGCCGATTTGTATTAATGTGGCCGTTTGCGTTGCGTCGGTGTGTGACAGTAGCGCCGCGTGCAGTGCGTTTTCACAAGGGTATATATCCCCTTGGTTTCCACCACTAATAACCCGGGACAAGGCGTTGTAAAACATAGTTGTAGATCGTCATACGGAAAGATCGTTGAGACTGTACAGGAACCGTTGTTCAAGCTTCCAACAATCAGTTGTTAACTTTCCAATTTGCATTCAATGCACATGCCGATGTTCGGGGAGTATGCCCTCCCTTCGTATGTGTTTGGGCTGATAGCCGAGTCACCGGCCCACAGTCCCAACGTTAACATTGTAGCCAACGGCTTCTGCTGTCATAACACAACGGCTTCTGCTAGAAGTTGTGCAAGGCCTGTGGTTTGCGCTCCACTATCTAGCTGTATTGCAGAGACCACCGCGTGCAAGCTCTTGTGGTGTGTCTTTCTATCTCGTTGCATGGCATTCAATCCCATTTGCAAGTGTGAGCCAAGTGGCTTGTGAGAAGTGATCCAGTCGTGACCAGTTGGCTCCAGGATGATCAACCTGGCATCCTTGAATCTGGTTGCATCCCAGTTCAAGAACCGAACGCGATGATCCTCCCCTGTGCCAGAACCCGACCCGATCCTCCCTCAACGTTCCCAGCGATACGGGAGCAAAGTGACGTTTGTGTCTACTTTGGCCCCAAACTCGCTGCCCTCGGAGGGTTAATTCTGTCTGTGGAAATCGCCTCGAAAGTCTGAGCCAAGTGGCTTCATCAAAAGACAGCGCGATGATATACATGCATGCAGACATTAGAAAGGTTATGAAACTATCGCGATGTCTGAGCCAAGTGGTTCTGGTTGTCGACACTATGTTAGTTGCTGCCGTTCATGGAAAAATACGGCGGCGTGACGCTGCACAGACCATGGACTGGAATAGATCCCACTGCTAGTGGTCGCTGTAAACAGTCGCAGCGGTTGTGGGGTCGATGGTTTTGACGGTCCAACCGCCCGAAAGTGTCCGCGGCATGACAAGACGCTGCAGGTCTCCAAGCGCAAGGTGGCCGTGCGCCGCCCACACGCGTTGGCGACTCCACTTGGACGAGAAATTGACAACAGTGAGAAACATAGCCATGTGAGTCGCGATGTCCTGAGGCGACCGACTCTTGGCCTCATCCACTCAAAACCGCAGTTCCGCGCGTACGAAAGACGTCAGATAAAAATCCGGTCGCGCGCCCTCCCCTGAGAAGGGGCCGGTTGATCGACCAGGTGGCTTGAGTCCCGAGGACTGAAGAGAGACGACTCCTTGCCTTCTGTATGTGTCCTGCCGCTTGAGCACTGGTTGCCCGGTGCCTTCGGGCGAGTCCGACTGCTTGAGCGCGAAGCTGGCGCATGCGCCTTCTATCGCGGACGTCGTCCTTGGCACTACTGGTCCATCTCCTTGCGGGTGATCCAACGACCAAGACCGTGGTCTGCCTTCGTCGTGTACGCCGTAAAGGCACGCATCCGACCCCCACGACAGACGTATGTCTTGCGTCGCCGGGGGCCGTTTCGCGAGCGTCTTGGGCAGATGTCGTCACGTTCGACATGGCCGGTGGTTCCATCTCGTCGTGGCGGCTGTCGCGTGGGTGTTGGCGTGAGTCTTGCTGTTCACTTGCATCGGTGGATCGAGATTGCATACCGGTCGCGTCGCCTGCTATACGATCCACAAGCTTCGTCCTCCGAGTCTTGGCATCGTCTCGGCAAGCTCGCGCACGCTCTGCTAGCATGTCACCTGTCATGCCGCTTCTGCTTGCCAACGCTGTGACCGACAGGAAAGCTGACGCAGCACAGACAGAAGCAGTCGGAGGCGCAAGGCCGGGTCATTGGAAGACTCACGCATGACATCCATGGGCGGACACAAGCGCCGCGCCGGATGGAGCATGGCTGGGAGATTTCGCTCTTGGCTCCGGTGCGGCATGAAACTTTGCTTGAATGGTCGCTGTTCGTTGATGCTCTGCCCCACAAGCGCGCGCACGAAGGCCGCCACGTCGCTGTCCTCGCGGCGCCACACCCGGAGCATCGCTGTGCTCGACCTCATTCTTGCCCACTTCCTCTTGCTCGGAAACAGTGTTCAACTTGCGGACAACCGGAAGGTGGAAGGAAGATCATGTCAGGCTACAGCGCCTTTCCTTCTGTGTCCCGAACTGGTCTTACTTGGTTTCTTCCACGTCTTCGATACGCTGCCGGAATCGCGGGGCCAGCAGACCACGGGCACGAGCCCCAAGGCTCTTGGAGTGCCGATCGATATCTCCATTTGACCAAAGCGCACACGGTGCGAGCAGTAGGTGCTCTCGTCGATGATATGGTCGTTGCTTACCGTTCACCGGGTCGATGCACGGTTGAGCGCCGTCCGCAGGCCGAGCGCTCTCGTCCCCGTACACGTAATGGAGCAGTTCCTTGTTCGTGCCCTACGGAGTCTCCGGAAGCGCGCGTTACTTGCGGTTAGTGTCTAGTCGGTGTCCTTCCTCGCGAGCTCTTTCGAAGCCAGCAGCACCGCATGTATCGGAGGCGACGCCAATAGTATCGCGACGACCGAAGTAAGCATACACGACGGCGACGTCCGCCGCAGGAGCGGAGTACTCGCCGCCTGAACTGCATTTTGTGGTCTTCTTGGCAGCTCGGGTAGCTGATAGCCGATGTCCGTCGTACGTTCTGGCCAGCCGTAGCGCGTGCGCTGATTTCGTGGCCACACGGACGCCGGCGGCGCCACCAAGAGATCCGTGAGGTCGAGCATCTCATTGGCCGACGCCAGCGTCGCAAAATGCGGGAGCGCGGTATTCTGTCTGATCATCGTCGATGAGTGCACCTTGGTGTGCGTGGGTGCTTGGTTCGTCCCGTTACCATTCGCGCAGGGACTAGTGAGTGTTCGCAAACCAGCGCGAGCCCATCCACGATTACTTTTGAACTAATCGATTATCGTGATCATTGATACCGTTTGGTAGTAGTAGCATTTTTGAAATAAGCGCTCATTTCGTCGCTATTCATGTGGTGTATTGATGACTGTTTTCTAGTTTGTGCTAACGACTTGTGACCATTAGGAGCCGCATACATCTCTAGGCGACGGAAGTCGAAGTGAACGTTCGCAGATCAGCGCTTCATCTAGTTCAACCCAGCGAGCTTTACAAACCTCGAGTATCAACCCGTACCGACTTGCGTCGCTTCTGCTCAAAATCCATGTACATGTTGGTGCATGTTCGAATATGACACAATGTGCCTAATTGTGCGAAGGAAATGCAAAATACTGTGCTCGGGTCATGTAAATTAGGGTATCAGCATTCCGATGCCAGCGAGGCCTTCCATTGGTTCCACGGCGACGACGCCGACGCCACCATCGACTAGGCCGTCCCGCTCACGGTCAATGTGGACACGCTTAGCGAGACTCAGCAAGGTGGTTTATGGTTGTGAGAAGGAGCAAACTGCATGCCACCTGGCGCAGCGACACTGTGCAGATTATTTGTCTAAAACGCTCAATGCGATTGCTGTCAGAGAGGTTCCTGCTATATCTGAGATCTCCGTGTTGCAGGCATGGCTGTCCTCGACTGTAGATAACTACGAGCTGCGGTCTGACGGCACCTTCATGCCTTGAATTCGTCCATTGTTCATCGCGTGGGCCTTCAGATAAAACGATCGGAAATTGCTAGCCACCATTTTTAAAATCGACCACGCCGGCAAATGCTCGAAACAAACTACCGGTGGGAAGGTCAGGTTTTTGATCATTTCCAAATCTACGTACCGGTACGTATGAAAGCCACCGGTTGGGGTGCTTTCAGCAACACTCAGGAGATTCGCACCGCATCTCTTTAAACGCGCGGTAGACAGCCCCCAACACTTCCGAGCGAGCATCTTTGGCGACTTGGTAGCCCGCTCAGCAAGCCCGGCACGATTTTTATTGGTCACTGAACTCAAGGAATGTACAGCTACGCAAAACTACAGTTTTGCGTAGCCGGTGGAGGTCATCAGCCGCATGGTTCGGCAAGGGAGACGTTTTCATGTAATTCGTACTACTACACCATCGTCGAGGTCTATTGGAGAGAATGTTGGGGGTGTTTTCATATAAGCCTCTGTCCACCCTCAGAAGGTACGCAAGTCAGTCGTGGCGGCTTACATCAAAGTCTTTTGTCGGAGCCTGCGGTGATAAGTTCGGTCGAACTTGGCCGTGCCCATGGGACTCAGGGCAGGTGCGTTTTCTACATCGGTGCAATTTATGGGTGCGTATATCTCTGGACGAGAAGAAGTGCACCTTTCATTTTCGCCACGGCGAGCGCAATGTCATCGGACGATGAGTTCGAAAGGTCGCGTGCAGCGGCGTGAGTGACCTCTTACGTGGCACGTTGCTGTAGGTTTCTCGAAGGCGACTCGGACGACGAGCACGCAGCCTTCGCCAAGGCCAAGAAGAAGACAACAAGACGAGTCAGCACGGCAGGTAGTTGCTCACTGTACCGGTATGCTGACGAGTGGCTGCTGACACGATGCATAGAGACTTCGCGCCCTACTCTCGCAGATAGGCAAGTTTTGCGCATCCTTTGCAAGGCCTCATGCAACTGCTCGCAGTGATGACCCGTACAACTTCGAGATGCGCCCAGCAGCCACAAGCGAGAGCGACGAGGACACTCGACAGAAGCCCAAAGCGCGCGCCAAGCCAGTCACGCAGTCGCGCAAGCTGAGCCTTGAAGAACGAATGGCGGACATCCTCAAGCGCCACGGAAGTGCACTCGCTGACGCGGTGGCTCCGGTATCCCATATACTCTTTAGGTGGGTATGAAATATTGTTCGTGCCACGTATATCGTAGTCATCTGTCGAGGTGCCAGCTGCTGCCTCTGTGCCCAAGGAGCCTCCGGCAGTAGAGCTAGCGCCACCGGCGCAACAGCCTTCGTCTGATGAGTCTTCCGACTCACTCGGAATGGAATCGGCAGACTTCGAGGTAGGTCTATCGCCCATCTTGACTTGTCAAGCCATGATTTATGTTAGGTTGGTGGGTACGCCAAAAAGCCTTTAACCAAGGTACAGTATCATTTCTCTGAGCGGGCTGCAAGCGCGTGTAGGCCAGCGTTGAGGCACCATTTACTGTCGATGCTGCGTTCACGTCGACGCCCGCAGGTTGAACCGTAGTGACGCCCCCGCATTTCGACGTTAACGCAGGCTTTAGAGACGTTCCGGTACGCAGACGTTGCAGCAGACAAGCCTGCCGAGACACAGACGTTGGCTCCCTTTGAAAGCGCGTTTGCCAAGATGAAGGTGCCCGTACCGCAACCATCGTGTGTCATGCTGACGCCTGCTGCAGAATGTATTCTCGCTCGAGTCATCGCTTGAGAAAGAGGTGCCTCCAGTGGAGACGAGCGACGCCTACGACGACGAGTTCGAAGCAACACCGGTCCGACGTGTATATCTCTCGTCCATTCTCCACGTGCGTTTAGGTTGCTACGGAGGACAATGACATGGACATGTACGACGACGACGGCTTCGAGGAATCGGCCGATGTGAATGGAATGACGCCGCCGCTGTCACCGCCACCGCCTCCACCCCCCGTGAATTTTGAGCCTGATGAGGCCAGTCCTCCTGCAGTATGTTGACGGCACATTATCATGTGCTCTAGTATACGTGCATAGTCGCCTGGCCCCCCACCACCTCCCAAGCTTCCTCCCGCTGACGCGATTGACCAAGTGTACCGACGTTGAAAGCTCACTAATGTTCAATGACGCACGTGTCTATTTAGACAAGCGGCAGATGCTGCCGACCCTGTCGTCGCGGAGGTGCCGTCGTACCTGTCATTCTTGCAAGAAACGTCCGAGGCACCCGCGTACAACTTGCGCGCTGTCACTGTCGAGACCGCGATGACGCTACCAACGGCCGAAGAAGACGTTGTCAAGCTCGTTGACGGTCCGTCTGGATCCGTGGCAACAATCGACGTGGACGCTGCAGCCATTGAGACGGTACCCTCCTTGCCGCCCGCGTTTGTTCCAACGCCTGGGCTCGTGGCCAGCCCGGTCGCCACTCACACGACAGCCTTCCACGCCACACCCACGGTGGCCCCACTGCCAGCCGCAGACCGCTTCAGACAGCTACAAGCGACCCTCGACGCCGCGCGCGTCTCTCACGACGAAAAAGTCGCCGACGCTTTTGAGCGGGACAAGATTCTCATCCGCGCGTTTGCCAACAAGGAGAACGAGATGAAGCTCGAGCTCCAAGCGGCCCAACGCGAGATTATGTCACTGCGACACGAGCGGGACGCGCTCTCCGTGTCCCAAGACGTGCACACGCTCTCGGATGCGCGACTTCTTGGCAAGTACGTGCATAGCCAGAGCCGCCACGGTGTCACGATGACGTCTGCTGCCTACGATACGATGCGCAAAGAGATGGAGGTAGTTCTCGTGTGTTTCTTCAAACTACCACATCTATGGTAGACGCAAGAAGGTTTGATCCAAGGCTACCAGCTCGAGAACGAACGGCTGATGCAGCAACTAAAAGACGTGCGGCGGGACTTGCACGTACGACTTTTCTCTGTACTTGGCGTGTACAATCATCCATCTAGTACGACGTGCATACGCAAAACGAAGCACTGTTGGCGACCATCAAAGATCTCCGGCATCAGCTTCAGATACAGCAGCAAAACCAAGCGAGACCACCCCTGGAAGTCACGCTAGCTGCCGACGCGCGGGTCCTTGCGCTTCAGGAGGAACTACGCGACGCCAGCGATCGTCACGCAACCCACGAACGCGAGCTCAAGGTCGAGGTGCGACTGTGTGTGTTTCTTGCCCTCCACGTATCGTCGTGTGCAGCTCGATATGGTCAAGAAAGCGAAGAAGGACCTCGAGTGCCAAATTGCGGGGGTTCGCATGGACGTTCTGCAGCGAGAGAACGACGCCTATGAACAGCTACGCACGGCCAGCGCAGCCCAACAGCGTGACGCCGAAGCCAAAATTGCGGCGCTGCAGTCCAAGCTCGACTGGTAACTTGTGAACGCTTTTTCAAGATACTTACCACAGTGTCAACGTAGGTATATTCAGAATCAGCGATACCTAGACGAGCAAGACGAGCTGCTGCGGCAGCAACGCGCAACAATCGACGACCTCCGGCGCCAACCTAGATCCGAGTCATCATCAAAACCAAGTCGGGCCGCGGATCGCCGCCGCATTCAAGTATGAATTCCGAACGGGACGGTAACGTTATCGACCACATGCGTAGGCGCTCGAGACTCAGATTGCTGAAATGGAGCGCGCAATGCAGAAGCGACACCCGGACAGCCTCGTCAACCTCATCCTTGCGAGCAAGCCTACTGCCGATGACCAGCTTGCCGAATGCAAACGCATACATGAGCTCCAAGTTCATGCTCTCCAGGAGCAACTGGCTACGGCTGAGCACTCGCACGAACTAAAGCTTGCAGCGTTTCGCCAGCAGCACGAGCGCATTGTCGCGCAACTGCAAGCCCAGCTTGACGCAAAAGTCGCAGCTTCGCCGGACCGTGCGATGCTAACGGCCAAGATAAAGGTTCATTCATCTCACATCCACAAGCGACTCACGGTCGACACAGGATCTGGAAAAGAAGCTACAGGATGCACGAGGCCGGAAGCCGGCTTCTATCAATGATGATAGCACACCTCTCGTGGTGTGCATAAATTGGCATGGTGCCACTCTATTGACGGGTGTTGGAGTAGGCGCGACTGAAAAAGCAGATCGCCGACCTTGCGACTGAGCTCGCCAGTGTCCAGGAGCAACTTGGTGCGAGTGATAAGGCTCGCAAGCTACTCGTCCAGTCGTCGTCCATTGTGGCCGCGCCAAGTGTGTCACAGGCGTCGTACGATGCGCTCGTCGCGCAAGTCGACGGCATGCAGCGTGAAATGGAAAATGCCCGCACTCGCCACGCCACCGAGCTTCGCGAAGCGAAAGACTTGCTGCACGAAGAAATCCTGCGCGTGACGCAAATGCTAGCAGTGGCCCACGACGTACATTCACAGAAACCCTATCAAATCTCATGGCGTGATGAATTTAGGACTTGCACAAGGCGCAGGCGACGGCCGCCCGTATACCGTACCTCGAGACGCAGGTGTGCGACCTCACGCACCAGCTTGAGCTTCCCAACACACCATCGATGCTACAATACAAGGCCCTGGAGCTCCAAGTACACGCACTGATGCAAAAGTACGCGGTGCGGGAAACGGAGCTGCAGGCACTTCTGCAGCAAGCGACAGCGTCCAGCCGCCTCGAGCAGGCGGCGTTGCGGGCGCACTACGAGCACGTTCTTACGCTCAAGAACGCAGATATCACGCGCTTCCAGCTTCAGGTACTAGTTGCCTCGATGACTCATGCCCATAGAACTCGATAGCTTGACGAGATGCTCGACGAGCTCAAGACGCTTCGCCCGTAATGCATCTGCGATTAGCTAGAACAGCATACAATGTCCGTGCATTAACAGTAGAAACTTCTTAGAAATCAACGACGACAGTCTATTCAACGATACCGGATGACACGCTCTCTACTTGCCCAATGGCACCTCGGTGAGCTCGAGGTCCTTCTCATCGTCGTCGTCGTCGTCAATCGTGAAGATGGCGGCGGCGTCCTGCTTGGCTTTTGAAGGGTACATGGGCGTGTCGGGCTTGTTGATGTCGATTTCTTGGTACGACTTGTGCTTCAGTGAGCGCCGGACGTAGCAACAGGTGCAACCAATTAGCACAAGCACGGCGGCGAGCGTCGCGACGCAAACGACGATCGCGAGGTTCGAGAGTCGCTCAGTGAGCACGACTGGCACATCGCTGCTATTGGCTTCACTCGTTCCGTGGCTGCTGCTCTGCGGCGCATCAAGTGTCGTCGCGAGCCACGCCTCGGGGTGAACGAGCAAATTGCTGAGCACCTCGAAGTTGGGGGATCCGAGACCGGATGCTGCGTCCCAGCCTCTCGTCGCGCGGAACGTCTGCGTGCACACGGGCTTGGCCGACCCCATGCCTGCCGCAATGGACCCGACGACAATGTCATTGAACGATCGTGGGTTCTGTGCATAGGCCTTGTACAAGAGCGGGTTGACAAAGCCCAGCGGTGGCTTGCCCGCATTCAGGCGCAGGTCGTTGATAAGCGTGAGGATGCCCGCAAACACGGGTGCCGACGCCGACGTGCCAGAGATCAAGCTTGTCGACCCGCGAATCACAACCTTGAAATTGGAGCCAAACGCAGCCACGTCCGGGTACGCACGACCGGACGCGTTAAAGTACGCCTACGGTCCATGAGACCATCGTTTACGGTACACGCTAGCGTACCAGCGACGGGATCGCCGATGAGTTGAGGTAGGCAGCAACAACATCCGCTTGGTATGATGGACGTGGGTACTGGTTGGAGAAGCCACCACCAGACGTAATGAGCGCGCCAAGTTCCGACGAGCAGACAACTTCTTCGTCCGTGGCGAAAAAGTCGGGTGTGAGATCCTTCTTGCTCAGCATCGTTGCACCCACGGACGTCAAGTACGGCGAGCTAGTAGGCCATTGCGGATTGGCGCGCTTGCACCACGCCGCAGCATTCGAGGTATGCGTCTTGAGAAGCGCCGGGCGCTGGCCCTACATCCATGATGTGAGCGCGACTCGATGTTGCGGTGGGTGCCTACAGCGACGCCGTCGTCGCCGCTGGACATGACGACCGAGACGCCACGCGCGCCGAGCTTCATGAGAAGCGTATCAAAGCTGCGCGCATAGCTTTCGGATGCCTCGAAGATGTGTGTTTCGTCGTCTGAGTACGAGAGCGATACGACGTACGGCGGCTTGTCCATTGAGAGCGTTGCCGTCGCCCATTCGACAAAGGGCTCGTCAGCCGCCGAGTAGGGGTTGGCGCCGACCTGGGACCAAACGAATGTCGGCGTCTTGGGTGCAATCGCCGTGATGTACTGCAAATCAAGAGACGCCTCGGCGCTGGCGTGATCGGGGGCGTTGTCCCGGCCGGCCACCTACGTGAATAGTACTCGTGTGCAGCTGACGGTCGTACAGGCTTACGTTGTTGGAATGCAAGATCGGCAGGGTTTCGTTGGGCATGAGCTGATGGAAGAACGTCGCAAGATCGTCTTGGCTCCATGCTTCATTGTAAAACTCCGGAATCATCTGGGCATTCGTTTCGTTCGGGTGCGTCTGGACCGGGATCTTGTATAGGTCGCGGAGGAAGCTTGGCGTGACACCAGCGCCGTTGCGGACAGCATCCGTCGGTGACACAGCCGTTGCACGGAGAGACCGACGCATCGGGGCAGTGTTGAGGTTCATGTATGCCACATGTGTCGCCACGTCGTCGGGCAGCGTCAGCGACGTCGTAGCACGCAACAGTCGGTGACCGCTGTCGACGTTGAAAGCGTGAATCGTTGTTTGCATCATGGCTTCGAGCGTCCGCACCGTTGTCCGCGCCTATAACCGACCGCTCATGCGCACTGTGCTCGCAAACGCACAAGGCACCTACCGACAGCCGGTTGGTAGTAGCAGAGAACGTCACGTTGTCGACAGCGTGCGCCGACAGCCACCGCTGGAGCGTCTGAAGGGCATCGGCGTGAGGCGCCGTGAGAGCGTCGACCTCACTCTGGGCCAAGAATCGGTTGTACTTTGGGTGACTACCATTGAGCGTCACGCGACTCGGTTGAAGAAGAACTTGGTGGTATTACCTCGGATCTGAGATGGCCCAAAAGTGAGCCTCGAGCGCCGAGGGGTCGGCGGCCTTGATACCGATGGAGAGATCAAACGGCGCATCACCGAGCGCCCGCTGACCTTGCGCCAGCTCGGGCGAGGGCTGGAAGCCAGCAAGCATGGTGGCCGCGTCGGCAGCCGCGAGGACTCCGAGGACGAGCTTCCAACACGTCAGCATGGCAAAGGTGAAATACCGTCGGCGCGCGAGCATCGTGGGTGGGTCAATCCTTGGACGCATTAAAAAGCCTTTAATTTAATATTGTCAAAGTTGCATGCAATACTTGAATGTTGGAAGCAGATACATCTATATTAATAATGCAGAATCACACCAGATGCCTGTCTATCTGATGTATCCGGATAGTACGTTCCTCCGGATAGGGGGCCTATGGCAGGGGGTAGGCTCGCGTCCCGCCACGTCACGAGCGTTGGCACTTGGCTGTTTCTGTCGCTGTCGCTGTATCGTCGCATGCTGTGGGATAGCTTTGTGGGATGTGCACCGCCTCGATGACTCGCTTTGTCGTTGCTCACGGCGGTTGTCCTGTCGAAGAGAGCGCGCAGATCTCGATGCGATGCCAGCACGGCAGAAAGAGCTGGACGAGGTCTGTCGTCGACGGTGCCCCACACTCTGTTACAGCAGAGCCAGCTGCCTCTAAACCAAGCGGTGGCCCCATACTTGTGCTCGCTGCATGCATGCGTGGCCTCTCCCAACTTGGGAGAGGCCACGCGCACAGTCACCTTGGGAGTCCCAAGGTGACTGTGCGCGTTACGATCTTGCTCAGATCCAGACGTTAGGGAACAAGCCCCTTCTTTCCCGCGAAGAGCAATGTACACTGCAGAATACACTGTACCGGTACATGATTGCCGTAGCAGTCGGTCGCAGGAATGCGTTCATCGATGACTCAATCTCTTGGCTCTACGCAGTGCAGCGAGCCTCGCATTCGCGTCCTCTGACAGACTCGTGGCACCAATGAAGTAACGTGGGAGAGCATGCAACGTGGAAAACAAGAGCTCCGGTGTGTGTGAAATGCATTTATCGCATGTGAGAATCGGATGCCAGCTGGCGCGACTAGCCGGTGGCGGCTGGATCCACGGCGCGGGTCGTTTGGCGCCGGTATCGTCGTCATTTTCGCTCTCGTCCGCGATGACCGACTCGCAGCTGTCGCAGTCGCAGTTCATCGAGGCCAACGTCGGCTTCAAAGCCAGCGGCAAAGGCATGCTCGCGCTCGACTTTGACACGCTCCTCGCCAAATTCGCCCCATCCCACTCCAAAGATAAAGAAGCCCCAACCAGTGACGAGGACGACGAGCCTGCCATGCCGACCTCGAACGTCGACCTCGACGACCCGCTCTACACGATCAACCCGCTCACGGGCTTCCTCTGCGACCGGTCATCCGGCGAGCGCATCATGGACCCAGAGATCCTCCACTCCGAGGCCATGCTCGGCCAAGTCATTGCGTACGTGCACACGCGCATGGAGGACGAGCTCGGCTTCGTTGCGCAGTCGATCCCGTACGTGGGCGCGCCGGCGTCTTGCGAGTTTTACACGTCGCGCAACTGGTCCGTGGCCGAGAAACTCCTCGTCTTTGTGTGCAGCTCGCGTGGCGCGACGTCCGGCGTCTGGAGCCGGAGTCTCCTCCTTCGCTCCGGTGTCAACGTCGGGAGCATGCTGCCGTACTTTGCAAAGGCTATCGAGAAGGGCTACGGCGTCATTGTGATGAACCCGAACGTCAACACAGTGCTGCAGCATGACGGCTCGAAGATCGCGATTCCCGGCTCCGAGACGCCGGAAGAGCACGTCCAGTTTGTGTGGGAGCACTACATCTTTCCGTCAGCGGCCCACAAGATTCACTTCCTCGGCTACGGCTACGGCGGCGTGCTCATCCACAAGTTCATCTTCAACCCCGACATCATGTACAACCTCCAAGCGCGGCTTGGGAACCTCGGCTTCCTCGAGTGCCAAACCACCGAGAAGTGCCCGTCCGAGCTGCAGGCATTTGTGTCGTCGCGCTCTGTATGTTGGGAGGCCTCCGAGGCCATTCCGTTCGGGCATGAAATCGGCCAGGGCTACTTTGGCCTCAGCCTCTCGGCCGGTCCGCGCTCGTCCAACACCATCACGCAGACGGTCCTCTCGTCCGTCTTCCGGTTCCTCGACGCCCCGAGCGCGTTCGAATTCCAGCGCGCCGAACTTCGTTGGCGCAACGTCAATGTCGTGACCAAGTTTTTACAAGCCAAGGAAGAATCGTCATCGAGCAAGCCGAAGCGGGAGCCCATGACCATTGACGACTTTGAGCTCCTCCAAGTGCTTGGGAAGGGTGCGTTTGGCAAGGTCATCCTTGTCCGGAAGCGCGTCGGCGGCGGCATCTACGCTGTCAAGGTACTCAAGAAGCAACACGTCGTCGCCAAGAACCAAGTCGAGCACACCAAGACCGAGCGCAAAGTCCTCCAAGACATTGACCACCCGTTCGTCGTGCGTCTCCGGTACGCGTTCCAGAACGCCGGCAAGCTCTATCTTGTCATGGACTACTACTCTGGCGGCACCCTCTTCCAACTCCTCCGGACGCAGCGGCACTTCAAAGAGCACCAAGCAAAGCTCTACGGTGCCCAGCTCGTCCTCGCGCTCACGCACTTGCACACGGTGCACATTGTGTACCGCGACCTGAAGCTGGAGAACATCTTGATGGATGGGGATGGCTTTATCGCGCTCGCCGACTTTGGCTTGAGCCGCGAGCACGTCAAGGCCGCGGACGACGCGACGACGTTCTGCGGCACGCCCGAGTACCTCGCACCTGAGATTCTCCAGCGCAAGAGCTACGGCAAGGCCGTCGACTGGTGGAGCTTTGGTGTTGTCATGTTCGAGATGCTCAGTGGTTCGACCCCGTTCTACCACCCCAACCGCAAGCAGAACTTCCACAACATTTTGCACGAGCGCCTCGACGTGAGCTCCAAGCACTTTTCCGACGACGCGCGCTCGCTGCTCCGAGGGCTCCTGACGCGCGATCCGAGCATGCGTCTCGGCTTCCGTGGCGGAAAAGAGATCATGGCGCACCCCTTCTTTGCAGACGTCCAGTGGGAAAAACTGTATCGTCGCCAAATCCGTCCCCCGTTCGTGCCGCGAGCCAATGCTGCGACTGGCAGCCGCCTCGACAAGCTCACGGTCGAGTCGGTCGTGAACGACGCAGCCTTTCCCGGCGCAGAGACCTTTGCCGACTTTACGTACCGCCAAACCGACAACTTTACAGATGCGTAGACCACCTTGTCGTGTATTTAATGGAGTCCCTGTTGCATTTATCTTGCATGCCACATATACTTGAGCCCTCGCTGTAGAGGTCCCAGCACCAGAGAACCTCAACGACTAATTTGAATCCTCGACTTCACCGCCAACCGAAGACCATCATTCTCTCACAAGCGCAATGTCCAAGAAAGCCAAGAGCGACACGACGACGGCAGGCCACGCAGGCGCGGTCTGCCTCGAGATCGCTGACGTGTGCAAGGTCATCCTTGGGTGCTGCTCTTTGGAGGCGGCAGCGCGACTGAGCTCCGTTGTGCTCAGTAACGTTGGCACTCGAGCGGTCGCCGAGGACGTCGACGTCTGGGCGAGCCTCGTGACTGCTAGCTTTGGCTATCGCCGCCACTTTCCCGCTGCGAGCCCGTGCCCTATCGGAAGTGTCCCCGTCCCCGCGCCGGGCTTTGTCCCGTCCTCTGCGTGCATAGAGTTTTGCGAGACGGCTGTCGAGTGGGGCATCTTGCAACGTGCGCGCATCGTCCAAGGAAACATTGAAACGATCACAGACGTCAACGGTCAGCCCGTCGACTGCCTCGTGTTCCCGACGAATGCATCGCTTCAGAACGCGGGCACTGGCGCTGCTGCTGCTGTGTTTCGGCGCGCGGGCCCCGCGCTTGACGCGCACGTTGCCAGCTTGCGCATGAATGCCCGCGAATCGACTGCCGTCGTGACACCAGGGTTCGCTGCCGGCGTCGAGCACCTCGTGCACTGCGTCGGTCCGTCGCACCACCGGTTTGACTGCAATCCTCTCTTGTACCACACGTATCTGAACGCGTTTGAGCACTGCCGCCGCCTCGGCGTCTCGTGCATCGCTGTCGCGTCCATTTCGACGGGCACGCTTGGGTTCCCGCTGCAGACGGCAACGACTCTCGCACTGCGTGCGTACCGCGACTTTGTCAAGACGCATCGATGGCGCGCGACAATCGCCTTTGTGTGCTTCGACGCGCAGGTCGCCGCGGGACTTCAAGCAGCCAAGAACGAGCTGTTGGGCCGCTTCAATGCACACGCATTTCAGGTCATGGCGGTTGTTTAAGACACCTCAATCTATAGTACGTCCATGCCAGTTTCTTCCGTGTGTACACCGACGAGCAAACTTGCCAAGGGTACGGGAGTATGCACCTCTTGGACTCTTGGACGTCAGGTTCGCATACGAGGGGAAAAAATTCGACGTGTACAGTCACGATGAAGCATGAAGCTAATATGACGAGCAGTCTGCCGTCGTCTTGCATCCACAGAAGTGCTTCTGTCCCAGCGCTACGGTACAAGACGCACCAGTCAACAACCCCGCTCGGTACGACGAAAGTGGTCTAGCCGAAATCAACCAACAGCGAATCAGCGAGGGGGCCACCTTGTGAGTAAAAATAGTGCGAGTAAGCCTCGATATCCCAGCTGGTGTTGCAATGCCTTCTGCAACTCTTTATTGATCGAGCCACCGCGTCCGCCTTGCTCGATTACTTGTAAGGACAAAGGCAGTCGCAATAAGGACAAGACAAAAGAATTCCTAGACTTGCATTCCTTGTTAGGCAAACACACCGGCCATGGCGAGGTCGACGGGCTTGACCCAATAAACATTCCTGCATTTCGAGTTGATCACAATAGCAGTGTGTTTACGCCTTGAACTGGTTGCGCTTGGTCTTGATGACCGACTTCTTGAGCACACCCTTCTCGATCTTGGCGACGCGGTTGAGCTGCGTCCAGCGAGCGAGGGCGGCGCGCTTGAGGTCACCACGGTAGAAGTTGCGCGAGATTTCGGCGCGGATCGTGTGGGCGTTGGCGCGGAAACCCTTGTTGAGCGGCACCGAGTGGGTGGCCTTGGCAGGGGTCTTGACGGCCTTGGCGATCTTCGTCGTCAAGACAATCTTCTTGTCCTTGAGCGTGATGCCGACGGCCTTGTTGGCCGAGAGGGCATCGTACTTGCGGCAGTGGCGGTTCAACAAGTTGAACGAGGCACGCGAGAAGTCCGAGTTGGGCTGGACACCCTTCACGAGGAAGGCGTTGTTGTTCTTGGTCAACAACCAGGTCAAGGTGTCGTTGCTCATCTACGGGAGCATCGTGCGTCAATGATCCACGTCCTATAAGTTGCGAAGCCTGCTTGTGGCGCCGCTTCCGAGGCCGGAGGCGCTCCACTGTATATCAGGAGGAGGCCGTGCCCATACTCCTGCCCAGAAGCGTCGTCCATGTCGTCGGCCCTGCATGTTCATGGAGCATGTCTCCTTACCTTAGTTTCTTGTCTTGAGGAAATGCAAACCCAAATTAAGCTCCGGAAGGCCGTGGCCAACTTCGCAGCCAGCCAACCAGTCTCCTCTCCACCAATAATTGTGCCAAATTCCAAGCAGCCAATCACAGCGCGTTTTTTATTCACGAACGCCAAGATCAAATTATTATTTGCGTTTTATTCCAATCCATCGATTTTAATTTTGAGGCTTTTGGGAACTTTCAGTTGAAGAGAGAACACAGGATCGAATTTAATTTCTATTCGACTTGGAATTAAAATACGTCCTGCTTGGCCCGGATTGGCTTACTGCGGCAGAAACTTGTCAAGTTTGATATATTAACTTTAGGGCATGTGATATAGTGTCACGGGTACGTGTTCTTGGAGGTTTTCAACGGGCCATTGGTTTGCCGCGCAGGCACGTGCCGTGATTGGCTCCGCACAACGAACAACAACATGCAAAGCGAGCAAAGCGCTTGTAGATGGTGGCAACCTTCAGCGTGGCTTGGCTACCCTACGTATTGTCGTCAGCAATTGCGTTGGCACCAGTTGAGCAGCCCACACTGTTTCTGTCGTACCAGTTGAGGACGTGCGCTGTACTGTTCACAGCGCATCATGCGAGGCGGCGGTTCAATGATGACGCAACAACCAACTTCAGTCTCTGCCTGCAAATCAGTATCGTACACTACAGTATCAATGCACACATGGTAGACTTCAAAACAAGCCACTCATTCAGCTTATCTTTGTAGAGCGTCGTCGATGGCGCTCCATTTGAGCAGAAGGCCGCCAACGCGCTGTATTTATCAGCCAAGCAGCTTTCCACAGCGCAATACGCAGCGCTTGAGCGAAAGGATACGAAATCATGCGCGCTGATTGGCTAACGCATCCTTTGGAACATCGTTTGTTTACGCTTCGGTTTTCGCGGGCGGCGGGCGAAGATCATTTTCCATCTTCCACAATCCCCGCCACCAGCATGAGCCATCCCGCAGTCAAGATCAATGCGACGGAGGTCGCCGCGCCGTTCTCGGCCGCCATGAAGGAGTACGTCCGCACGGAGCTCCGCGGCATCGGCCCCAAGCTCGTCGGCTTCCTCGCCAACGACGACGAGTCGGCTCGCAAGTACGCTGAGTGGACGGGCAAGGCGTGCGTCCGCGATGGCATCCGGTACGAGCTTCGCGAAGTGCCCAAGGAACGGCTCCAAGAAGCTGTCGAGGATGCCAACCGTGACCCGGAAGTGCATGGTATCCTCGTCTACTACCCGTGCTTTGGCACGTTTCCGAGCTTCTACGGCGGCACGATGGACGATTTTATTCGGGACTCGATCTCGATCAAGAAGGATGTCGAGGGCCTGTGCCAGTACTACCGCGGCAACCTCTATCGCAACATCCGCTACGTGGACGACGATCGCACGCAAAAGTGCGTCCTGCCCTGCACGCCGCTTGCCATCGTCAAGATCCTCGAGCACCTCAACGTGTACAACTTTGGCCAGCCTGAGGGCGAGCACTTGCTCGGCAAGCGCATCACGATCATCAACCGCAGCGACATTGTGGGCCGCCCGCTCGCGGCCATGCTTGCCAACGACGGCGCCGACGTCTACTCGGTCGACATCAACTCGCTCTACCTCTTCCGCCGCGGCAAGCTCATCGAGTGCAGCGAAACGCCGGCCGAAGCTGCCAAGAAGTCGCATGTGATTATCACGGGCGTGCCTGTCGCGTCGTACAAGCTGCCACTGGAGTGGGTCTCGGAGGGCTCGGTCGACATCAACTCGCTCTACCTCTTCCGCCGCGGCAAGCTCATCGAGTGCAGCGAAACGCCGGCCGAAGCTGCCAAGAAGTCGCATGTGATCATCACGGGCGTGCCTGTCGCGTCGTACAAGCTGCCACTGGAGTGGGTCTCGGAGGGCACGGTCATCATCAACGTCGCGTCGCACAAGAACGTGGACGAGGCCGCCCT
>NW_012156420.1:262691-266532 GCF_000151545.1 Saprolegnia parasitica CBS 223.65
CAGATCCCCGGCGTCAAGTACGTGCCGCTCGTTGGCAAGGTCACAGTTGCGATGCTCGAGCGCAACCTCATGCGCCTCTATGAGAACTTTCACATGAAGCCCCGCAAGATGTGGCAGTAAGCAGTAGCCAAGTAACCAATAGATGATTTTTACGCAATGCCACACTGTTGTCCCCAGCAGAGTCCACGGCATAGTATCGATCTCTGTCTCGATGCCTTCGCTGCACCAGCCCTTGCACTGCATCTTGCTCCCTGTCATATATACATCGACTACGTAGTAGTACACTGTAGCAAGGCCATAACTATATTTATGGCCTTGGTAGTAGTATGGAAAAGAGCACGAAGCTAACACCTACACGACGCGGTCGGCTCTTCAAAAGCGTCTGATCCAATCGTCACAACAGCGGGCGTACGGGGCTTGAGCCACCGCCGAGCGGCAGTGCTTGTTGAAGCGCTTCTGGAGCTTCGCCTTCGCAATATCCAAGGTCGTAGCGACATTCAGGTCCAGGCACACAATGGCCACCGTGGCACGCCACCGGTACGTCTTGCCGCGAAGTCGCGGTAGGCGCGCATCGCCTGTCTCGCGGCCCGAGTAGATGGAAAGCCGAGCGAGCCGGTCGAATTGTACGCAACGGCCAAGCACGAGACGTCCAAGGTCAGGCAGTCCTGGACCCCCTTGATGTACGTCGCATACAACACCTTGTCAGCATTCGCAGCGTGGATCGATGGACCACAGCAATGTACGAGGTGCGTGACGTTGGCGCTGAATCCAGGCGTGACGACGGCGCTCGCTGTGCTACTACCCGCAAAGTGCAGGCGCGCAATGTGGCCGTGGCAGCATAGGTGGCTGAGTCACCGCTTGGCGGCATGGACTATTAATATTAAAAGTCGACAAAAACGTCGGTTGGGCACCTCGGCAGCTGTCAAGATGGCGTAGCGCTCTAAGAATACCAGAAGCATCGCCACAACGCAAATAGCTTCCTCGAGCACGGACCAGCTTGAGCGTCAACACAAAGCGGATGCGATTGCAGAGCCCGGAAACAGTACGTCGCCATGGTCCCTTTCCAACACGCTAACTCGATGTAGCACGACCTAGTGTACCTTAACGATACGTTTGTCGCGCATCAGCTCTTGGACTCGGCCAAACGGTAGTTTCTTGTCGAGTGTGCTTCATGGCGATACTATGGTGCGATGCCATTAGAACGCACCTCAGCTTTGATATGGACAGTGACGATGACGAAGACGACGATGATGAGAGTCGCACTTGTACCGACAACCAGGACCACAAACTATTGGACGGCTGCAGTACCAAACACACAGGCGAGGCGCCGCGCGTCGTGCACCACCGTAAGCGGCGCCGCATCAAGCACAACGGCGTTCATGCGATCTTATTCCCGCTTCGCGACTCTACTTTTGGCGCCAAGCTTTGTACCAAACCAACTGGAACAACAAAGCAAATAAGCCCCATAAAGCCGCTCGTGCGCGATGTTGCGACACAAATGGAATCGTTTGGCGACGCGGTGCCACCGCCATCGCGACAAGAAGAGAGCTCTGCCCCAAGCCGTCTCCAAGCCGGTGTGCATCTCCTGTCTAGATGACATTGGTTTGATTTGGCTCGTAGCGCTTTTGTGGGCTGTGACAACGTGGCAGTGTACGACAATGACACAACGCGTGTCGATAGCAGCGGCCGTAGCTACCCCCTTCCTACTGCGATGCACCAAGGTCTCGCTCAGTAGCAAAGCTTTCACGAGACGTTAACGAACCGACGAAACACGAGGTGCAATCCACTCATAACCCAAACGCAAGATTTTGGCACTGTCGATGCGAACAACGCGTCGCGTTGGTCATGTGTAATTCGCACATGAACAGTTTACTGCTTGCACAGTGCAAGGACTAAACCCGTGCTGGTAAACAGCACAACTGTATTTTCAACATTGAAACCCCCTAATTTTTACCTGGCCAGTACCGGTACCGTGGAGCTCGCCAATATCGTTTCATGGCACCAGTCTCATGCCGGAGTTTTTCCGGCCCGCCAACAGCTGTTTCAGTTCCCGCTTTCAAGTCATGGACGACGACGGCGCCGTGCCGATTGTCGATGCCGCCGACTTGTCGTATGAAGCGTTCTGCGCCCAGTTCATGGCTCGGAACCGACCGGTTATCATCACCAACGTTGGCGCCGACTGGCCCGCCCGCGTCGAGTGGTGTGACCGCTCCGGGCTGCGTCTTGAGACGCTCAGCGCTCGCTACGGCCACGCGTTGGCACCAGTACGACGCATCTTTCTCCACGCAGGACTTATTACGTTGTACGCTAGGTTGTTGGCAAGTCCACCAAGTATGGCGACGAGTCGCGAGACGATGTAGCAGTTGGTACTGAGCCTGGTTGCGTTTGGTTCTAAGGCCCCGTAGCCACGTATTTGGATTGGCTCGCGTCAGGGCAGGCTGAAGCCGACCAGCTCTACCTCAAAGACTGGCATTTCACGCGCGACTTTCCAAAGGACAGGATCTACACGTAGCCTCCCATCACCCGCGTGGGCACTATGACTACGACGACATGGTAGAACGCCCAAGTACTTTGCTGATGACTGGCTCAATTGGTACGGCGGATATAGTCAACTTTGTATCGATGTTTTCTGCTAGGTGGTGGGACGAAAAAGCTGCAGCACTGTCAGCAACGTCTGTGGGGCTTGATGACTACCGGTTTGTGTACCTTGGTATGAAGCGCCGGTGCTTCGAGGGTTTTGACTCGACACGTGCAGGACCGCGAGGCTCCTTCACGCCTCTCCACCATGATGTATTTCAGTCGTACAGGTCCTAGTACATCACAGCGTTGGGTAGCCTTGACCAACTTCACGTGTTAGCTGGTCCATCAATATGACGGGGCAAAAAGAGTGGCTGTTGTTCCCGCCGTCCGAGGTCGAAGAAACAATGCTATTGAGTCGACGCACCTCACGCATGTGCTCAGACACCAAAGTTGCTCGACAAATTTGGTCGCGTGGTCCTTTCCAACTTTCAAGAAATTGATCCCGTCCAGTTTCCTCGTGCCCACACCGCCAAGCACTTGCGAGTGCTTCAGGTAGACCAGCTAGCAACAACCAAACAAGTCATTCTTTGGCGCCACGTAGCCCCCGGGGGCAGCGCTCTTCGTGCCGAGTGGCTGGTACCACCAAGTGACCAACACGGCGACGACACTGTCGATCAACCACAACTGGTTCAACGCGTACAACTTGCCACTGGTCGGGCGTTGCAAACATGAATGCGCCTCATGGCTTCGTAGATCTGGGCGTACTTTCAAGAGCAACTCGTGGCTGTCGAAAGAGAGATCGAACACTGCCGGTAAACGCCGACTGACTCGGTACCGAGCATAACCTTGCGCCAGGGATGGCTTCGACTCGGACTCTGACTGGATCCTCCATGTGACAACACATCGTACACCACAAATCTCTCACCGCGCGGATAGTGCCAGCTGCTGCTGCGTGCCAACATTGGCATGGACTTTAACGAGCTCTGCGCGCTGCTGGAGGCCCGTGCAGCCATCTCGACGGCGCCGTTTGATGTGGCGCAGGTACCCTATTCTTACCTTCTGCCGCTAATATGGCTTATGGGTGCACTAGATCTATCAAGTCCTCGGACCACTGCGCGTGCATCCAGCCATCAACAGCAGCAAGTAAGCGCATAAATAGTTGTCGAGGTAATTAGACTACAAAGAAAGCTGCGACTCACAACGGCTCGAGACTGATCATCTCCGTCGAGAGGTACGCGGACGACGCAATCGTTGGGCGGGTTTCAACAACCCCAAGCTCGGAGAGTTTGTCGAGGAGCCCGAGCTCGGTGAGGAGCTCAAG
>NW_012156420.1:267045-272599 GCF_000151545.1 Saprolegnia parasitica CBS 223.65
ACTGCGACTCGTCGTCGCCAGGCTCCCGCGGTCCTCGACAATGGCAGCGTGCTCTTTGTGTGGCTTGGGCGTCTCGGTGAAGGCGCAGAGAAGGCAGCTGCGCGTCGAGTCGAGACGCGTCGACTTTTGCGCCATGCCCTCCGACTCGATTGTCACGAACGTCGAGCACTCGTTGCAAATCGAGTGGCCACAGAGTCGGCAATGGTGTCGGCGACGAAGCAAGTGGAAGAGGTTGAAACCTTTCTTGCAGAGGTGGCACTTGCTCTCTTGGGTCCAGCGCGACCGCGGCACGAGCTTGAGGTTCACAGACCGGCACTGCGTTGTGAGGTTCGAGAGCGCCGTCACGACTGCGTGCTCCATCCAGTGCCGCAGCGGCACGTTGCTCGGGTCTACCTGTGTGAGCTCAAGCGTGAACGTGACGCGGCAGACGTTTTCGTCGAGGTCGGAGCTTTCGACCGTGAAACCAGAGCGCGAGATGTACCGCCGATAGCACTGGGTGTGGCGAGCCTTGAAGGGCAAAAAGTTCTTGGACGGCACCGAGTGCCATACGAGCGAGCCGTGTGTCACGGCGGAGACGACGTCGCTCGTCGGAACGGCGGCGCCTCGCAGCGTCTCGTAGCGGGTGGCGCACGACAGAAACACCATGTCGTGCCGGACCGTGTCCGATGTCTGCTCGCCGTAAAGCGACATCCAGTGGACGTTTGTGGCGCCGGCGACGCCAATCGTAGCACCTTCGTAGAAAAGCCCTGGCAGCACTTGGCGCATCGTGGCTTCGAACGCGTCCGTCGTGCCCATGTCAAAGAGGTCCATGATGCTGTCGACCGAGCCCGAGACGGACGTCGCGCCGTGCAGAAGCACCGCGTCGTTGGTCCGGCGTTCGTAAATCTTGATGCCGCGCGCTTCATGCGTGTACACGAGCGTCGTGTCGAGATGCGTCGTGTTGGCGGCCAAGAGGTCCTGGCTGCGACGCTCTGCGCCCAGCACGAGCTCTTCGTCGAGGTGGACTGGGTCCTTCGAGAGCCGTCGCACGCTGCGCTTAAAGAGCTTGTGGTCGTCCGAGTCTTTGGCATCGACCTGGCCACGCAGGTCCTGGAAGCTCCACGTCTGCGTCGAAGAAACTTGCGCCGACACGAGCATCCTTTGAGTTGCAGGTGGAGTGATGAGCAATGAGCCTCCGTAATCAGCCAAAAAGCAGCTTCAACGAACGGCCGTGGTACGTCAAGCATACTGAACGTCATACGACGGCCAGGTGGTTGCGGCGAACACGCAACTTTTAGAAAGTGCAATCTCGCGGGGCTGGTTCAAGCCGTCCCTTGGTCGCAGGAAATAGCACACCGACAAACGTTGTCGTCGCTTGCGGTGGTGCATCGCGCTGCCCAAGCGAATACTTTGATCGAGAAGTCGGTCCCACGGCCTTGATCGCTGAAAATTCACGCCTTTTCACGTCAAACGTCACCTGTGATTGGCTCGAAGTGGGTCACACCCCTCGGTGGGAAACTGGGAATCAAAATTACGGTCGACACAGCTGCGCGCGAACAGCGGCAATTGCGTGGGAAGATACATCCTCGACGACTTCGCGAAGACGACGCAACCGTCAGCGACGTTGATCGAGAGGCGTCTAATACCGGTAGTATGGTGACGGGTACGTGCACCTGTGAACGACCAAGCGACGGATCAATATTTCGCGCGCCAAGCAACGAAGCAGACCAGGAACGCCGATCGATTCGCGAAAGGAGCTCGACAAAGCCGCGTTGAAGTGGCAGGTCTCGACGAGGTACTACTTCAAGTAAGCACACCGCTGGTGCACGGCTGGCATCGCGGACCATTGTCTTCGCACCCATCCGAGGCAGCTCATCGGGCTACGTGTTCTCGGAAACGCGCCATGCAACAATAGGCGGGGTCAACCTCCTTTCGAGCGAGATGAAGCCCGGGAACCGCCATGAACTTGCCAAGCTGACTCACCGCAGCTGCCTCGTATTGCTATGACGCAAAGTGAGACTTGTGCGAGAAAAACGACTGCCAACATTGACCATGTGGGTGCGTGGATAGTCCACCAGGAGGCGCGCTCCGCAATCTCGCAAAGATGGATTGCTGGAGAAGCCCGATCATCGGAAGCTGCTGCTCCGACAACTCTCGCTCGTTGATGTTTATATATACCTTGACCATTTAAGAAGTCCACACCAAAGCATAAGCCTAGGCAGTAGTAGAGGCAATTCGATCCAACTTGCATTGCTTTGGTACCGGTAGCCTGCTATAATTCTCTCGTGTTGTCCGCTCCGGCCTGGTCGTCGCTTCAACGTCAACACGCGCAAAGAGTGATGGTGAATCGAACTTTATCGTACACCACCCGCAAAGTACGATTATGCTACGGTACGAGCCAATCGAAATCCTTGTAAGTAAGTTATTGGCAAATTGGACGAACAAACAGAGAGACCGCAACGTTCGACTCGTTTTGGAGGACACGGTATACGAGTAGAGCTACAGCACGCCCTTCCCAATTGCTGTATTTCCGGGTGGCCTTGTTCATCCCTTCTCGTTGACCTCCCGTTTGTCTGGCATTGATCGCGGCATGGGTGGCCGCCCACCTCAATTGTAGGTGTTGTAAAGACAGCGGACCAGGTCCGTAGACGACGACAGAGAATACCACTTCATTTGGAGGTCTTGGCGTGCACTGTATTGTCTTCGAGGCTACAACCACTCGTGTAGAATTACGACGCAGTCCAATCTGCATGCAGTTCTCTCGATATCTCGAGCGCCGGTTGAAAACCGAGCTTGCTAACTTCTGACTGACGGATACACCAGTGTGCATCTCATCGCATCTCGATGCACCGTCCATGCATGGTAGTGTCCCGCGTGCTCTGCGGCGTGACGTCTGGGCGATGCGTCGTCGTCGTGCCCAGAGCCAGCTTCGGTACCGCGTTAGTCACCCTTGGTCGTGATAGCATCCCACGTGTGAAATTCTGGCAGTATTTTATTTAATACATTGCCAACATATCAGGCTCGCTTTTACGATGGCCAGCGAGACGGGGAACTGAGGCACACGTGTGCGAGAGCATCTGAAGACCATTGTAGATGCCGATGCATCGTTGGTTCCTCCCAAGCCGGCGCCACCAAGCGCATGCTTTTAAAGCCCGCCATTTTTAGCAAGCATATCTTTTCTAACCAATCTTGACACGAAAGCGCGCTGTCTCGCAATGCGGCGCAGCAGCTGGGTTCGCCGGTGCCACGTGGTGGCCCGTCTGCGGGACTCGACATCAGCGTTACTACGCGAAGCGTCTCGGCTGCGCGCTCCAAGGTCATTTCGAAAGGGAGGCGGCGTCCAGGATGCATCAGGATGCATCAGGATGGATGTCAACTATGTTGCTTGCGTAGGATTTTTTCAAGCGGCGGCCCAAGACGTCGTCCACATCGACGCGCAACGCTGCGTTTGCCCATCGCCTGCAGCTGCTCGAGAAGGCGCCGATGGATCCCACAGTGCGCAGTAGCCTCGTCTCGACCGCGCGGGAAACCAGCGCTACCTTTGTCGCGTTCTGCACGTCGCCCAAGATTACGAGCGCGTTGACGTACCTCGGCGACGACCGGCGCATCCAGCTCTACGACGGCCGCGTTCGCGGACGTTATGTCGCCAAGGCCGTGACGCTGATGCCTGGGACGGTCCACGACGTGCTCGCGGCGCTAGCCGTCGACTCGACGCCGGCATTGGCCAAAACGATGCGCATGCTGTTTGGAAAGGCGTTTGCTGACGGCATGACGCTGCACGCGTCTTCCAAGCCCGCGGAAGAGAGCGACGGGGTTCACGTGCACTGGTTGGCGCTACTCGGCGGCCAAAACATGGGCGACATGGCCGAGTGCGACGCTGTGCTCGCGTCCCATACGCAATACTACGAGCCGGATGCCACTGACGCGATGGAGCTCTTGGCGACTCCGACATTCTCGCCCGCCGTCATCGCTGGCAGCCACGTGTGGGAGTCGACGACGCTCCTGCGGTCGCTTGAGCCTGTGCCGTCGCGCCACCCGACACCGCGCCTCGACCTCCGCTCGTCGGGTGTCTATGTCGAGGCAGCGGTGAGCGATCGTGGACTCAACGAACACGTCGTGCGCGTCACCATGGTTCTCTCGCTCGCTGGTACGACCACGAACAGTGTCGAGCGATGGCTGCAAGGTCTTGTGTCGGGCGCAACGACCGAGCTCAGCCGAGTCGCCCGTCGTGGCACGATCCAACTCGTGCCCCGGGAAGAGTGGGCGCACTCGCGCGCCTGTGCCCAATGCGCCGTCACGTTTCGTCTCTTTCGGCGGCGGCATCACTGCCGCCTTTGCGGTCACGCGGTCTGCGGCACGTGCTCGTGCGCCATGGACCTTGACTACCCGATGCTCGCCAACGGCGACGTCGTGCGGCACGCAACCGTGCGCAGCTGCACCCGCTGCGCGTTCGAGAGCCACACACTTGTGCACCGGGGTACGGCGCGCAGCCACAGCGCACCCCTGGACATGGCCGTGTCCGACCCGACGCCGTCCTCCCGGCGGCGCGTCTGGAGCATCACCACGGCGCCACTGTCGTCGTCGGCGTCAAGCAGTCGTCTCCAGCGCGGAAGCAGCTCGTACTTTGACTTTTCCGACTCGGAGTGCGGCACACCACTGCACGCCGGTACGCCCAGCCGTCGTCCTTGCCAACCCATTGCCGAGATGGGCGGTGATAGCAGCGTCGGGTACAAGCCTCTGGATCGCGCGGAACGCATGCGGCGACGTGCGTCGCCACCAAACATCAAGCCTCGGATCAAGCTCATTGAAGACGACCTGCTGGAAGAGCTCCTTATGACAGCGTCGCAAAGCAACGACGAAGACGACGGCGGTCTCCGCCTCTCGCAAATCGATTTGAGCGTCTCGCCCCTAGCGCCGGACGACGCATTTCCGAGTCTCTCGAGCCGCGGCGCCGTCGCGCGCCAGCTCGAGAAGCACTTGTCGGAAGACCCGATTCTCATCGACTATGGTGACGCGCTCTCAAGCAAGCGGTACTCGGCGAAGAGTGAGGACATGATTTGCCTCCATACGACGACAGTTTAACTTCTATTACTTCAAATAATACCGGTCGTTCGGCTTCACCGGTGGTACCAGCCACCTTCCATCGATGGCAACAGTGAGTGGGTATTACATCTGGAGCTTGATCATATCAAAGACAAGGGCCGGCTCGGACGGCTGCTTCTTGGTGCCATCGAAAACCACAAAGCCCAGCGGCTCGGGTTGGGGCTGCACGGGGACGTCGCCAGCCGATGGCGGAGACGCCGGTCGCTTGACGCTGATGTCAAACCCGTTTTCGCCGTCGAGCACGTAGACCTCTGAGCCAGACGATGACCGATCGTCGAGGCTGTTGAGACTTTCGCGGTCGGTCTCTGCGACAGGTGGCGTCGGGGTGTTGAACGGGTGCAGGTTCACAAACGATCCTTTAGTCTGTAACAGACGAGCCGACGAGTCGACGGACCGCAGCGACGCGCCAAGGAGCTCGTCCAGCGCCGAGATCTCGCTTGCCGAGACAACCGACGCCTGTGACGACGACGGC
>NW_012156420.1:272699-276509 GCF_000151545.1 Saprolegnia parasitica CBS 223.65
AAGCGACCCGGACGTTGCGTGCGAGCGCGACGTGAACGGGAGGAGGCAGAGCCCGGCGTCCGTGTGCTCGTAAAAGCGCGCGTGCGAAGCAAACACGAAGTCGCGGGACTCGATCTTGTCCGTGTTGAGCGACATCCAGTGCACCGCGATGGGCTGCGACGCGACCGTTGAGAGCGTCGCGCCCTTGTTCGCGTACAAGTCGAAGAACTTGTGCATCGTCGTGTCAAAATCCCACGTGTTGTTCATCTGGAACGAGAGGAGAATGTCCTCGACGGAGCCCTGCACTGTCGTCGTCGCCTTGACCATGTACTGCCTCTTGTGGTTGTGCCCTTCGAGGAGCGCAACGCCTCGCTTCTCGCGCACAAACTGGAGGGTCGACGGTCCATCGAGCATGAGCTTGATAAAGTCGGACGATCGCTTCTCCATGAGCTCCACGAGACGCGCCTCGGTGGAGGGCCGCAGCGGCTTGGGTCGGAGCGACTGGGCCTGCTCGCCAAAGATCTTGTCTACGCGCTGTGTACCCCCGACGTACGCCATGTCCATCATGCTGGTACTGCTGTGTACAGTGGAAGAAGCCGAATGAGCGCCTCTACTGTGGAATGGAGTCGGCCCGTATAAGCGCAGCCAAGATGGATGGCAAGTGGTCACGCTACCGGCTGCTGCCGAAAGATCTGGTTCTATGCTATTTGTAGCCACCAACGCAACATGGCGCCAACCTGCAGCTGCAACGCGGTACAAGAAGCCGTACAAGTTGAGACTCTTGTCGCCGTGAAGCAGCCCGCGGGACGGCTGCGGCACGGGAAGAGTAGCATGTTGGGGCATTACACCGAACGAAGCAATGTCGTCATCTATCACCCCAAGAAGAGGTCTGCTGAAAACGCATTCGAACGCCACCACGTGGAACCGCACTGTTCGAAGGAGCGAGACCACGTGGCAGCGCCGCATGAGGTTATCACGGTTTGCGTGCGGTGCCAAACGAACAAGAAATGCGGTGTCGCTGACGCACGCTCACAGCAAGCACGATCGGTCCCTCGCAGTACACAGTAGTACGACCTCGAAGATTTTGGAGAGCGTTGGTCCGATCTTCTTTTGATGGCGCGCAAAATCAGATGGACAACACTTACCTTCTGTGCGGGTTGCCTTCCAATGATCGCATGACGCACCTCTGATATGGTATCGTACCCGTCATGACGACGCGCAGAGGTCTTGACGAAGCAGCAGCCACAACTCAACGACGTACGAGTGACGCAACGAGTGTACTAGGTAGGTAGGTGGCAAGCATTTTTTGGACGTTGACATTGAAATATTGGTCACGGACAAGAGACTACCAATACTGATGTGGCCCAATAATCTCTTTGGAAGAAACAGTTTTGCCTCTTCGAACCAGGGGTACATAATAGTGCACCCTTGCGTCGAACGACGCGGCAGATTCGTCGTCGACAGCGCCCACGATGGTTCGAATACTGCTCGACAGCTTTGCACAGCAGCATTCCAGCCAGTCGGCAAAGGGACAAGGCTGATCAGTCTACACTCGAGCTCTACACGCGTTTGATTAAACTATCGCGTAGTCCTCGCAATGGATTTTGTTCCTAGTAAACAGGAAAGAATCGTCGGCTGTCGAAGTGTTTGCCAAGTCCGTTATCAATTGATTAGATAGATACTAGTAGATAGATAGATAGATAGATAGATAGATAGATAGATAGATAGATAGATAGATAGATAGATAGATATATAGATAGATATATAGATAGATAGATAGCATTTGATTGCGCATACGGTACCGCTGGTGCCGATATAAACAATCAGATTTTAGCTGTGGGCACAATCCAGCAAGACGTTCGCCTAAACAGTACTATTAATAGTACATCCACAAGTATACCGGTACCGGGTAGGGGGCAGGGTAGGGGGTAGTAGGATATATTGAACAGCATCGAGCGCAAACCGTTGATACGTTTCGGCAACCGCCTCCTCCATCAGCTGCCTGACAGTAGTCGCATAGCTGCGCCATATAACATACTCGGATCATCAAGACAATGCTACCGGTGGCGCAACTGATGAGACGACGAGATAGTTGTCGAGTTTGCGGGCGGACCACGCGCATGACCGGCAAAACTAAATTGCACAATTGATTGGGATGCCTACGCATACATTTACGTAGGGAAGATGCCGACAACGTAAATTTAGAGGGGCACAAAGATAGATGTTGCTCCATCCTCTCAGACGTTGGCGATTCTTTTGCTAGACGCACGCGTACTGTGGTCGTCGTACTAGCAAGTTATGGATATAGACTTTACCGGCTTGAACTGATCTAACCAACCTCAGTCGTTAAAGATGTCAACGTTCATTAGGTGTCCAACAATCGGCAACGGAATGCAAGCCAATAGCTCGATTTAACAACCGGAATCAGTGCTTCGTCATGCAGGGTCCACGCCTTCTGTTCATCTTGTTGGGTAGCACCTTCAGCACGAGGGACCGAAGCGTGGTTTTACCGCCCATTCACCTCGATGCTGGCTCATTTCTTGTCTTCATGTCGTAACTGATGACCCAGCACCAACTTTCACTCTGGTTTAGCAATTTACCCGTGTTTCCTCAGCGACATCTCTCTGTCTTTCTGCGCTCACCGATGTAGGGAGCGTAGACGACTCATGACCGCCAGCACTCGGTTTGGCCCAGAAACTGCGTTGTTTGCAAACGAGCGAGACGTACAGTATGTGCTTCAAGTGACGCAGGTAATCGTGAGCGGTCAACTGCTACAACGGAAAAGCGCTTCGCGAGCGTTATGTTGGTGAGACGCTGCTAGCACAGCGTGTATCCGTCGACGAGGAAACCGACAATGATGCGTTGGTGGCCGACACTCCCACCTTTTATGTTAGTGCACTCGAAACGTGGGCATAGTGGCCCGAGTAATGTGCCTTTGCTGCTTTGCTGCTCGCGGCCCCCGCGACAGACCTCGCTCCAAGCGCATGCGCGTATAGTGGGCGCGCCCGAACGCTCGACGAGTCAAAGACAGCTCATTTCCGCTGCAGCTGGTTGCCGTTGCGGCGTGACTGACACCTGTGTATACTTTTTCTTCCCATACATTGCGCCAAGTGGCGAAAAGCGACTTGGCTTTCCTATGGCGCAATGTACGTGACGAATGGCATTACGCCCCCGAGGTGCCAATGAAAGCGCTGGCGATGGACGACTGCAGACAGGCGGTGAGGAGGTACAGTGCGCGAAAGAAGCCTCCTTTACACTGTAGTAATAGTACCTTCCACAGGTAGCGTGTCATTTGTGAACACGACCCATGGAGGCTCTCAACACACCCACGACGGCGGGACCCGTCGTATCCAAGTGGACGCTCTCGCCCAAGAAGAAGAAAATCGCGATCCTCGTGTCGGCTTTCGCCGTCGTCGGTGCCGTCGCCTTGGCGCTTGTCGGACTCGGTACCGACACGACGACCGATGCTGCGCGCACGGGTGCCGGCGGCCTCAACGGTGTCTGCTACGACTCGTATCAAGCCGTCTCGAGCGTCGACAAGCACTTTGCCGTCATCAAATCCAAGTTTGGCTCCGTGCGCACATACCAAACGACGGTTGAAGGCAGGGTCAACCTCATTGACGCGGCCGCTAAAGCCAACCTCCAGATTGCCGCGGGCATCTGGATCCGCGGTGGTGTGCCATTCGCCGACGACCTCCAGGCCGCCGTCGACGGCACGAAGCGCCACCCGGGCAACGTTCTCGCCGTCTACGTCGGCAATGAAGACCTCATCTCCGGGCTTGGCATCGGCGACGTCATCTCCAAAATTCAGACGACGCGCGCTGCGTTCAA
>NW_012156420.1:276609-280064 GCF_000151545.1 Saprolegnia parasitica CBS 223.65
GGCGCCAAACTGCGACGTCGTCGGCGTCAACATCTACCCGTACTTCAACCCGTCCGTGCCGAGCGACTCGATCGCGGACCTCACGAAGCGCTTCAACGCGATCGTGGGCCAAGTACGGTGGGAAGACGCGCCTTACGGAGACTGGCCACCCGTCCGACGGTGGTGGCCGTGCCAACTTTGGTGCTGCGCAAAACTACTGGAATCAGTACCAGACGTGGGCCAACTCGAACGGCGGGCCGTCGCCATTCTACTTTCAGTTCCACGATGCGACCAACAAGGCTGGCGACGAAGGCCACTTTGGTATCTCTGCCGACGGCTTCACCTGGAAGTTCAACGTCGCGCCAGCAGCGACGACGCCGGCCCCGACGCCATCGCCGACTCCCGCACCGACGACGACCGTGCCAGCGACAACGACCCCAGCTCCGACAACCGCCGAAACGACGCCGGCACCGACCAACTCTACAACCGAGCACAACACTACAACGCCCGCACCCACGTCGGGCAACGCCACCTTGGAGAGCGTCATTGATGTGACGATTCCAGCCACGTTGCCCGTGCTCGATGATTCCGTTGCCGCTACGGGTGCTGCGCCAGCCACGACGGCGCCGATTGCCAACATCCAAGAAGTGTCGACATCGTCGAGCGATTCGGCCGACAACGTGACGTTGCCCGTGGTGACGAGCCTGGTCTGCGCCGTCGGCGTCGCTGCAGTTGCGCTCGTCGTCATTCGCAACCGCCGCAAGCTCGAAGAAGACAAGGACGTCGACTTTTACGCCGATGGTCACCGCGACACGGCAGACGGTCGATCCATGTGGCAGCGCGATAGCGTTGCCGTGCTTTAAGCCTCCTACGCCGGCAGGGAACATCGACATTTGTGTGGTGTAGAAAACCACATTCAACGTCGTTTTTTTGTTTTGTTTTGTGGGCGATGTCCAATGCAACCATCATAGTGATGTGCTGCCTTATCCTGGCATAATGGTTCTCCCACATGTGCTGAAGCAGCGTGCAGTACTGCCGTTGTGGCTCTAAAGAACCACGGTTTGGCGCCAAAATCCTGCTCGCAACCCTAATCGCGATCTTGTCCTCGGCAAGTTCGCCTCGTTTAGGTGCGGAATTCCAAAACCGCCATGGCCTCGACGATCGCGATCATCGTCAAGGCCACCGCAGACGCCCGGCAGCAGCTCGACTCGCGGACGAACGGAACGTCCTGCGGAGATGGCTGCACGGCCGTCGGCGACGAGACCACAAGCGTCCCCTGCGCGCTGCGCATGACGGCGATAGGCCCCAACGGTGCGGCGACGGACGAGATTGAGCGCGTACGTCGGGCTCGCGTCGTGGTGGTCATGTCATCTCAGGGTTCGCGCACGTGTAGCTCGATTGGTTCACCTTCTTGAGCGACCTGGACTTGGCGACGAACACGTACACGCTCCAGCTCGTGAACTGCGCGCCGGGCTTCTACGTCCTGTACCCGTTCCAGCTGACGATCCGGCGTGACGCGCACCCGCCCGTCATTGGTACCGCCGCGCCGCAGGTTTGAGCCGAAGCATAAAGCGTATCGTAGGCGAATTTGTCCTCGGCTATGCCAACACGACCCGCGGGAACGCTACGTTCAGCGGCGACAGCCATCGGCTTCCATGGCTAGACTCCATGGTGCTGCCCCTGGATTGGGTCTATCTTGCCATCGTACTGGCCGTATTGGGCGCCGCGTCCATGCTCTGGTTAGTGCTGCAGCGGCAGCGCTACGTGCCGGAAAGCGTCAACGTGACCTCCGCGTCGCACCGCATTGCGCCCGTCGTCAGCGCTGGCGGTGCAAGAAGCAAGTAAGAGGGGCGAGGTCTCATGGTGCAAGATAGGCGCGATAGCACCAACCGATGCATCGAGCGGTACCATCTCCGACGCCCGCCCTTCTTCTAAGGGTGCGTAGACAAGATCAAGATCATTCCGCTCTCGGACACGACGTCGCTCAAAGCACCCATGGGTCTCTGGATGCGCATGGAAGATTTCGGCGCTCATGAGCAAGGCGTAGGCGCACGCATGGGCGATCCTGGGGATGACGACGAGCCTCTTCTCGTTCCCGTCTTTTCGGACCAAGGTGCAACATCCCATGCTGTCGGTTAGGATATAAGGATGGCGTAGATGACGTGGCGTGGCGAGAGTTCTTTGATTTGCACATCTACCGAACAGAAGCGCCCCGATCGACCGAGCTGGATGCGGCGGCAACGTCGGTTCTCACCGAGATCGAACAACGAGTGCAGCGAACGCGGTCATCGGAGCTTGGCGCGGGCTCTGGCCGTTCTCGCCTCGCTGGGCCCGTCAGCGCTGGAGCCGGTGTCGACGCGCAAGACCTTTAACGTAGATGCGCAGTACTACTCGATCTCGCACGTCAACTGAATTCTATCTTACAAAGGCGCCGACTCGGCAGTGAGACAAACGGGCTTTGGTTCCTCTTGGTCGAGAACCTTGATGGACTGGGCCCGGCGGTGCATTAAGTACGCACCAGCTCCAACGAGAATGACGAGAATGACGAGAAGCAACACTAGCAGCGGGGGGCTTGGTGGATCACCCGTTCTCGACGCTGCCAAAGCTGCGGTCGCCACGGTGGCGTTTGCAGCAATCGTCACCGAGGCTGGCTGCGTCGTGGGCGCGTTGCCAACCATGGTCAAGTCGATAAGCACGACCGCGGTCGCTACGCAAGACACGACAAAGATGGCCGTCGACACGCGATGCTGACGCCACTTGGACGTCGTCGCGTGTGTCTGTGGGTCCGCCTTGAGCGGCGTCTCGACGAGCAGCCCCGCGGGCGGGTAGAGGTGCCACGCCAGCTCCATCTTCTCGGGCGCCGATGGTCAAATGCCATCAGCTGATGCGCAACCACCTCCTCGCCCGCGAGTGCCACGATCTCCTGTGGCGAGTTTCTATCCGGATTTCCCGCGACCGATAACCGGACGACGAAATCTTCGATTTGGATACGACGATGGCAAACCAGTTGGACGCAGCGCCGAGCGCCGAGACCGCGGAGAAGGCCCAGCTCGCGCTGGAATGCGTGGACATGCTCGTGGCGCATGGGTACCCTCGCGCGTCCGTGGCCGAGATCCCGATCTACGAGCGCGTCGTGGGCGGCCTCGTCTTCTGCCTCCAGTCGGAGGAACTGACGAGCGTCGACTGCGACATCCTCTTCCGTCCCGTTGGGAGCGTCAAGGAACGCGTTCGCGTCGCAGAGGCCATCTGCGACAGCTTCAACACCGCGTTGCAGTCGTACACACAAACTACAAACTCTAAGACGACGCTCAACTTGAGCGTTCACGAGCTGCAAGGGGCCAACTACGAGAAGCTACGCCAAGTCGTCGCGTGGCTCGTCCAGCACACACAGCTCAAGCTCAACACGCGCGTTGCGAGCGCGATTGAGGCCCAATGGCGCACGGTCTCTGCACCATCGCCCAGCGCTCGTCCGCGGG
>NW_012156420.1:280164-281971 GCF_000151545.1 Saprolegnia parasitica CBS 223.65
CCGTGTCGGCGCCGCTCACTGAATTCGACCGGCAATATCAGACTGCAGCGTCCGAGGCGTTGGCCGCCGAAGAGCTAGCATTGCAAGAGAACATGGCGCGCGAAGAAGGGCTGCTTCGCGTTGCCACCGCAGCTGAGGTACCATGGTAATGCCTCGTACGCAAGCTCGATGAGCCAGTAGGAGCGTTCATGGCGTCACACTGGCGTCGCGGACCTAGAGGTAGCCTTGTCGCGATAGGCTCCGCACCAACGACTTTATGCTGGTCGTAGTCTGTTGACGCGGCCATCGCGCTGTATGATGTGACGTCCGAGGACATTCGGAGCCGCAGCTGCCCCGAAGAAGCGGCGGCCCTCAGCTTCGTCGCGGAGACGCGGCGACTCGAGCGCGAGGCTCAGCGCCTGACGGCCAAACTCGACGCCCAAGTACGTTTTCTTGTCCAGGATGGCCCGTTGCGACGTGTGGTCGAAGGCAGCGCTCGTGGCGCAGCTACAAGGGACCCACGCGCGCCTCGTGGACGCCGCACCTGCGGCGCAATTGGCGTGTGCGACTTTGGATGAAAAGCGCGCTGCGCTGAAAGTGCGCGAGGCTGCGATCGCGGCAGCGGAAGACGCCAGCAACGAAACCAGCTCGGACTTGGCAAAGTTGCGCGTACGCTCGACGCTGCCGCATTGCGTTTCTTTCATACGTCGACGTAGAAGCTCATATCGTTGCATACGAGTTTGAAGCTCCAAGAGGCGACCTTCAAGGCGGCCTGCAAGCAAGAGCTCACGGGCCTTCAGGTATTGTCAGCACCTGGTGTTCTTTGATGCCAGCTTGCGCTACAGGCGCAAGTGGACGCGCTGCCGGGCTTGGAGACTGATGAGCGCCGCGCGCGCCTGGAGGCCAAGCTAGCCGTTCTCGCGACCAAGGTGATCTCGTGGCGGAAGGCTGTCGTGTTTTGATGAATTGCGTAGCGTACAGCGCTGAAGCAAGAGGTTGGGAAGGAGGCACGGGCCGTCGTTGCTGCGCTTCGGCTCCTTGACGACATTCCATGCAAAGTCGAGCTGCTGCAGTACGAGAAGCGGTTTATGGAGCTCTACGAGGAGGTCAGTCGAGCATCTCGAGCGACACTAAGCACGGAGTCTAGGTGGCGCTGACGCTGGAAGAAACACGCAAGTACTACTCGGTGTACAACACACTCGAGGCGACGCACGAGTACCTCGAGAAAGAGGTCGCGCTTGTCGAGAGCATCAACGCCAACTTTGAGATTGCGCTCAAGTCCAAGGCGGCAACTGACGTCTTCTTCAGCCAGATGACCGCCGTCATTGGCAACGTGCGTGCCAACGTCGCCAAGCAGCAGGTGCAGTGCGACGCCAAGCAGCTCACGGTCGACACACTCGACAGCAAATATCAACTGGTGCGTCGATACATCGACACGCGCGATTGATACTTTGATATGTTTAGCTGCTCGCCAAGCAGCAGGCGTACGTAACTGCGATCCGAGACTTTCAGCGCGAATGCGAAAAGAACGAGAAGCTCCAAGCACATCTCGACGCGTCGCAGTAAATGCGTTCGCCCTGCGAGTTCTTTCTTGACTAACCCTGAACCTCTTCTCTTTCTTGCTTGTGCGTTGGGTGGTCGGTAGGTTACGTACTTGTTGTTGTTGAAGTGGGTCGTCTATTACAATAGATAAAACTATGCTAAATAAAATTGTCGGACTTTCTTCGTTGTGTGTACTCGGTTGAGGGACTTGATTTAGGCAGGCGGAGGCAGGAGCGCGATCCGCGGGACGAGGTGACGTCGCGGCCACGTCGTGTTGTAGGTCGGC
>NW_012156420.1:282211-316685 GCF_000151545.1 Saprolegnia parasitica CBS 223.65
CGCGGGGCAGAAGAGGCACGCTTGGTCGGCCCTGTCGAGCCAGTGCAAATGTGCGCGGAACTTGACCGCGCGGAGCATCACTTGGTAGACGAAGTCGGCGTACTTTGGTAAGATAGCGTCGGGTAGCCGGAGCTCAGCTGCGGCGGCTACGGCGGCAGGCGCCTCGTAGAAGTCTTCCTCGAAGGTTACGTACTTGTGCTGTTTCTTAGCAAGGCGATGGAGGGATCGAGGTATAAATAAGATACGTTTGCGATATAGCAATAACAACACTAAGCTACACGAACAGAGAGCGTCTAATAGAGGTAGACGAGGGGCCGCTTCTCCTTCGCGGCGTCGAGGTTGAGGCGGCGCTTGGCGGCCTCGAGGCGCTCCATGTGGATTTTGTCAAAGTCGTCGTTGAGCAGTTCGAGACTGGCTTCAATGTCCGACTCGGTGAGCGTGCTCCGGGAGCTGCGCTGGCTCGACGGCGCCGTCGACTGGGCGCTTTCTGTCCGGACGCGCATGCAGCTGCCCTTGGAAATGCGGAAGAAGGACGATTCGGCAGGCGACTCGACGTCGTCATCCACACGCTCCGTCGGTGACACCACCGCGTCCACCGTCGTCGGTGCAAAGAGGTTCGAAATGTCGCGCAACGAGAGGTGGATCGGGGACACGGCCGTCGTTGTCGTCGTCATTGTCGACGGCATCGGCGGCGGCGACGACGGCTTGGTGACGCTCGAGACGCGCGACGGCCGCGCGATCTCCATGAGGTGCTGGTCCATCTGCGAGTTGGTGTCGGCGCACTTGTGGCAGCACGGGACAGACGTCGAGTCGTAGTGGCTGGCCGTCGGCGAGCCAGGGAATGTGATTTCGACCGAGACGGAGCACTTGGAGCAGATCGAGTTGCCGCAGAGGCGGCAGTGGTGGCGCCGCCGGAACGTGCCAAAGGACTTGAAGCACGAGTAGCAGTAGGCGTTGAAGGTCCAGATCGACCGAGGCACGAGCTGGAGGCTGCCAGGGCGCGTGAAGACAGACGCAATGCTCGCAAGACGCTCGGCGAGGAGCTGCATCCACGCACTCGAGACGGACGCGCCACCAAAGCTCAAGTGGAACGCGACCTGGCTCGTCTGCGGCGTCGAGGTGCGCTCGACAACAAAGCCCGACGTCTCGAGGCGCAAGCGCATGCAGCCAGTGTCGCGCTCCGTGAACGTCGTGAGCTCGGGAATCTCGACCGACTGCCAGATCTGGACACCGACGTCGGCCGGGCACGACCCGGCGTTGGCAAGGCCCGTGCTGCGGCGCAAGAAGCGCGACGTTGCCGTCATGTAGGTCATGTCGTAGCGCAAGCTGGCGTCCGCGAGCGCGAGCCAGTTGAGGTTGACGTGCTGCTGGTCGAGGCCGCGGCCGGGCGCGTGGAGGCTCACGCCTTCCGAGAAGGACTCCTGGAAGAGGTGGAACATGGTCTTCCGGAACTCGTGGGCCTTGGCGCCTTGCTTCCCGAGCACGAACATAATGTCTTCGAGGTCACCGGGCACGAGCGCAACGGCCTTGACGCGGTACGGCCGCGATACGCTTTCGTAAATCTCAATGCCGTGGCTCGACGCCTTGAACTGGAACTTGGTCGCGTCGGTCGCGAGCGACTTGGCCGCGGACGTCGCGAAGCGCGCGCACTTGGCGTGCACGTGCGTGTCGAGCGGGTCCTTGGACATGGACTGGATCGCGTGCATGAAGGACTGGCGCGTCTCTCGCATGCTTGTCAACAAAGGGTCAAATGGAAAAGTGAGTTTGCTTTGCACTTCTGAAGTTCGACCCATCGCGCTCCGAGTGCGATGGGAAGATCCCACTCTGTTCTGATTGGCCAGGCACAGCCAATGGGTGGCCGCGCTGGGACAGCAGCGGCGTGCCACGCACGAGCGGCTGCGACGTCGTGCTGGCCACGATGTGGATGGGGCACCGCAGTGCCAAACCGACAGCTCCTTTCTGTTCAAATCGGCGCTTGGCCCAATAGCGTCAAAGCACTAGCCTATCCACGAAGCACCGAAATGCGACGGTCTTGCAAGGCACAGTGTACCGATGGGAGGATTCCGGTTGCGTCAGAGCGTTAACAGCACCTTCTCTGTGCATGCGAACCCGCGCGTAGCACTGGCAGTGCACGATGGTTTACATCGCTACCACTCTGAAATGAGGTTATGGCGCTGGCGCAACTTCAGAAATCAACTTTGCACATCCGAATACATCAATTTACGGCTCTCGCTTGTCCGAATGTGCACAGCAGATTGGTGCGTCGCTTGGCAAAGCACCGAATTGGGACAGAACTTCTTGCAAAGCACCGAACAGGTTGAACGACAGGTGGAAAGACGACCGTGGCTCGTACCACAATCAACCCTTCTGACCTGGGCGCAGCATCAACCTGGTCACCGGCGTCTGCGCATGTGGCAACGCGAGGATAAGCAGGCTATGCACTGCAATGAGCTGTTCCCGGGCGCTCGCCACATTGCTATTCCGCGACCATAGCGGGCTGGGCTGCGATACTGCGCAGTGATATGCTGCCAGCCAGCTCTTGCCTTCACGACGCAGCCGGTTGCCGTATCCGGCATTGCGCCGTTTATGTCGCCGTGATATGCATGAGATTTTCACGCCTCCAAAGCGACGTGTAAAACGTGTGTGTGTGTTTACACACGTTACGGGCGCGTTTTTTCGCTGCTCGGAATTTGTTGGCGGCGATGGCGAGTCGATGCAGCAGCTGCGGCAGCGCCGCGGATGGTCTCCTGCGCTGCAGCCAATGCCTCCGAGTGTACTACTGCAGCCGCACGTGCCAGGTGGCCGACTGGAAGCGAGGCCACAAGGCGGCCTGCCGCACGCAAGAGACGGGCGCCATCGAGTATCCGCGGCCATTCGTGCGCAACTTTGCGTCCTTCTCGGACAAGATCACGCCCGGTGTATGTGACGAGCTGCTTTCGAACGGGTTCGTCGTCGTCGACAACTTTCTTGGCCGCGACTGGGCCGACGCAATCCTCTCCGAGGTCAAGTGGCTGCAAGAGCGCATGCTCCTCGAGCCCAACAAGACACAGTTTCCGCGCGCCGATGGCTCCGTCGCCCAGTTCGCCAAGCCCAACATTTACGAAGCCGACTTGCACAACGCGAGCGTGCGCACGCAAGTGCCGGAGCTTGACGCCCTCTTCCACTCGGACGACCTCTGCCTCGCATTAGAGGACCATACGCGTCTCGGCCTCGTGCCGGGGACGCAGGGCAAGACACTCAAGGTCCAATTCAACGCTGGCAACGGCGGATGCTTTCCGTGCCACTACGACAACCCAGGCCGCCCCAATAAGCGCAAGCTCACGTGCCTTCTGTATCTCAACCCTGACTGGAAAGACGGCGATGGTGGCGAGATCCAGTTCTACCCGTTCCTCGCGCCCGAGCCGGTGACGCTGGCGCCTCGCATGGATCGCCTCGTGCGTGCTGATTTCGTTGTTCGATTCGGCGACTAACAACACTCTTTTAGGTCATCTTTTCGTCCGACAGTCTCCTGCATCGCGTGCTACCGGCCGCGCAGCCCCGCCACTGCCTCACGATTTGGCTCGACAGCACCGTTGTCAACACGCCGCAGGACGCGCAGCTCAGTCTAACCGCGTCCGACTTGACGACGGGCTGGGATGCCTTCGTGCGCAAGCTCGCCAAGTCGCCCGTCCAGCGGCTCCTCTCGCGGGGCGTGTACGCCGAGGAGTACCTCGAGTCGCTCACACAGTGCATGGGCCTCGCGGACGACGGGTTCAGCGACATGGTCGCGTCGCACGAAGCCCACTTGGTGCGCCTCGAGGCCAACAAGCCGCTGCACAGTCTTGTCATGCGGCTCCGCGCCGAACGCGGTGTCTTCAACTAGCCAGAAATTCGAACGAGGTTTCTTGCCGCCGAAAAAGAAAGAAAAGTATCTATCTCATCGGGCTCGAATTCATTTTGGAGATACTGTACTTGTCGTTTGTATGCGCGTTTGTATAAAATTATTTCGAACCCCATTCGGCCCGTGAGCGCCTCGATCTCAATCTCGCTTTTCGCCCGCAGCAGCAGCATGCGCCGCGCCGCGACCAGCGTCTCAATCGTCGCCCGCCGCAGTCAGTGCAAGAACTGCGGCAAGAAGTACCTCAACGCCACCAGCGTCTGCGTGCTCTCCTTTTGCTCACTCGACTGCCAAAGCAACTCGCAGTACCTCGAGCTCGTGCACAAGCGTCTCCGGTCGCTCTTTGCGCTCGAAGAGGCGAGCCGCCTCCTTGGCACCCGCCCGTCCGCGCGCACCTGATACCAGCGATCGTTGTAGATGCCTGTCTCGTAATGTACAGTGATGTTGCCTTTGCTTAAGTACGGACAATCAGTTCGAGCGAGTCGATATCGTTCGTATGCGCCAGCTCGACACTGCCAGCGTTGGCCTAATCGAGGATGGCATCACACGCGAAAGAGAGACGCGCGTACCAGCTGCAGCGTGGCCGTGAACATGCGGCACACTTCGTAGACAGACAAGCCTTCGACGACTGCCCCAAACGCCCGCGGCGCCGTCGGCTCGAGGTGCTCGACGATGCTTTTGCCGCACGCTTGGATGTCAAAGGGCGGGCGCGCCTCCTACACCGCGACGTATGAGTACAAGCGGACAGATCGTGCCAACCTGGGCCGTCAGCAGCGGCGCCAGCGACGCCTGCCACTTGGCAACTTTCCGCGTCAACGTCGTCTGCTTCTTGTAGTGCTCCGACCCGTGCAAGAATTGCTCCTACGCAGACGACGATTACATCTCCACGCATGCTCGAGGTTGACGCACAATGTGTTGTTTGCACAGGTCTTCGTACGACGGCGCGTCATCTTCCGGCTTGAAGGCCTTCTCTTCCTTCGTCGACATGATGTCCGACTTGACCGGTGGCGGTGCAGGGGAATACAGCACCCCGCCATCATCGTCCTCGTAATCGCTCACGCCCGCGTCAAAGCCATACTCATCGACGGCAACGTCGCCATCGTTGGCCTCGAGCATCGGCGCGGTCGGCGTCTCGTCCGCGGGCACAAACAAAGGCTCGGCCTTGGGCGCCGTCGCCGCCGCATCCGTCTACGAACCGATGAGGCCATTGGTAGGTAATGCGACTGCGTACTCGGACAATTGCGTTCGAGTACTGGAGGTGCAGCTGCCGAAACGGAACGTTCTCAAAGTCAAAGCTGGTAAACAACAAGGCAGGTTTGGCCGCGAGGTGCCGCTTGAGGCGCTCGGCGCTGCGCTGCGCGCGCTTTGCGTTTGGGTCGTACAGCGGCTCATCCTTGGCGACAGCCGACTTGGTCGTCTTGAGCTTGGGCGTTGTGTACGTCACACCTACATATTTTCCGTGTCAGACTCACGTACGGGTCCGTCGCGTGCTACCTTTGGTGAAGGGCTGGCTCACGCTTTGGCTGGCGTCGTACGGGTCGAGCTGCAGCCACGGGTCGGGCTTGGATTTCAACGGACTCTCATTCGTCTTGGCAGTAAAGTCGGTCGCTTGCGGCGGCGGCGTCGTCGGGACGCTGCTCGATGCGACGTCCTTCATTGGCGACTCGTAGCCCCCGCCAAAGTCGTAGTCCATGCCGTAGTCGTCGACGTCGTTATCGGGGACGTTGTGCTCGGTCATGCTCTCATCGACGACGGCAGCGTCATCTGGCGCTCCCTCGTCACCCTCCGAAATGTTACCGAGCAGCGTCTGCCGGCGAAAGGTGACGTTGGCCGCCTCGACCGGTAGCTCGACCGTCGGGACGGCTGCATCGGGATCCAAGAGGAGCTTGCTGCAGTCATCCAGTAGCAGTGCCCCCGACTACGCGCATGTGATCAAACTATTGCACTTGAAGGCAAGCCAACCTTGCTGTGCACAGCGCACGACCGGAGCTTGAACGACTCGCCGGTCACGACCTCGTCGGGTACCAAGGAGCCCATGAGCGCCATGGACGCCCTACAATGCAGCGTCTTAGATGCCAGAATAGCGCACCAATCGTCGATCGCACTGGAAGGTCTTGGTCGTGATGCGCTTCGATGACGCATGAAGGAGCTGGGTATTGGGCAGCAGATCGATCTTGTCGCTTTCTTCGACGCGCTTGTGGAAGACCCAGTGAACGGGCGCATCGAGCGACGATCCATGCGACTCAAAGTCGGACGTGGCGAGAACCGTACCGTCGGACGCCGTCCCGCGGGATGCGCTGCCATGGGCCGTGCGCTGTCGCTTCGTGGTGCGCTCTTTCTCCGGATGCGATTGGAACTGCGTGAGCGCATCCAGCACGAGCGTGTAGAGGTTCTCGACCTTCTTACTGTACCGCACGGTCGAGTTCTGAACGAGCAGCGCGGCTTGTGCAAAGTTGACCAGGTCCGACTCGTCGGCCTGAATGGCCTGTAGGTACTCTTCCAGCTCAGCTGCAAGGTCCAGCTGCCAGCCAAGATCTCTACAAGTCGAGCGCATGAGGCTACGCACCCACGCATCGCGCTCACCGGATAGGCTCGAGGAGGTGGCCCGTGGCGCTGGCGGATGCTGCCATGGTATTGCCGCCGTTCGAAGTCGATGGGTGTTTTGGGCCAATCACATGCCTGTTAAATAAGCATAGTTTTTGAAGCCACACGCCCACTTTGAGATCGTGATGCAAGCGGTCGTCAAGAGCAGCGTGGCCAAGCCCCGCGTCTTCGTCACGCGCCATGTTCCGTACATCATGGGTATAGCAGCTAGCGCTTCAACGATGACTGAGCGTGTTTAGAGCAACTGCAGCGCGCGAACGTCGAGTGCGACGCCTTTGAGCGCGAAGACATTGCGATCCCGCGCGACGAGCTCTTGCGTCGGGTCCGGTCGTGCGACGGTATCTTGTGCATGCTCACGGACCGCATCGACGCCGAGGTGCTGGCGTCGGCGGGCCCGCGCCTCAAAGTCGTGTCGACCATGTCGGTCGGCTACAATCACGTCATGGTCGACGACTGCCGCGCGAAAGGCGTCGCGGTAGGGTTCACGCCTGGTTTGCGTCTTTCTGCTGCTTGCGACGATCTGAGATCGTGCTGACTTAGGTGTCTTGGATACATCGACGGCCGAAACAGCCGTGACCTTGACGTTCATGGCCAAGCGCCACGCGGTCGCAAGCGTCTTGAGCGCCAAGGCAGGCGAGTGGGGCACGTGGCAGCCCTTCCAGTGCGTTTTGCAACCCACAACGCGCGATGAATGCTGTATACCACGCTGTCTTAGGTACTGCGGCACGGACGTCGAAGGAAGCACGGTCGGCATCATTGGCCTCGGCCGCATCGGCGCCAAGTACGCTCAGATGATGCGCGCGGCCTTTGGGTGCCGCATTCTTTACACCGGTCCCAACGAAAAGCCCGAGGCTGCGCAGCCGCTCGGAGCTCGGTATTGTTCCCTGGACGAGCTCCTTGGCGCCAGCGACATTGTGAGCGTGCACTGCCCACTGACGCCAGGCACGCAACACCTCATCAACGCCACGACGTACGCACCCGGCCAGCGTGGGACCAATACTAATGGGTGCGTGTAGTTTGCGCAGGATGAAGCCGTCCGCCGTCCTCATCAACACGAGCCGTGGCCCGGTTGTGGACCAGGCCGCGCTCTACGACGCACTCGTTGGCAAGCAGCTGGCGGCGGCCGGCCTTGACGTCACCGACCCGGAGCCACTTCCGACTGACGACAAGGTTAGCACCCCATGCCTCCTCTCTCTGCACCTACCACTATGTGTAGTTGTTCACGCTGCCCAACTGCACGATCTTTCCGCACATTGGGTCGGCGACCATCAAGACGCGCCAGGCGATGGCCGACATCGCTGTGCAGAACGTGGTTGCTGGCGTCGTGGGCGCCGCACTTCCCCACGCCGTCGTCGCTTGACGCAGCTATTGACTGATGGTATTGCACATGTTGAAGCTCAAGTATTGTGACATCGTCATCGAGTCGGAGGGTTTTGTGATGGCTATGATTGCCATATGGGATGGGAGGAACATGAAGCTCCGCGCATTTTTATAAAAAATACAGAGAGCCAGAAGGCTGCCAGAAAGCAACCGTCACCTGCGGCTCATCTCTGCGGCTTGGAGAAGAAGCTGGGTACACGGCGTAGACAGCTCGTCCCCTTGGAGCTACTTGCCGTCGTGGATATCACGCGCACGAGGGGCGGACCATAAATATTGACGAGCACCTGCGCGCACCGCGACATTTGGCGCACGATCGGCGCTGGAACGGAAAGGAGCCAACGTGAATGTAACTACTTGGCGTTTGTATGCGTCGCTACGATCTCGGGATTTGTATACGAATTGGAACGGCTTGTCACCCGTTTGTTCGGCCGTCGTCCCGTCTTGCATCATCGGACGCGTTCTGTGGCCGGCCTTTGTCGTCGTCTCTGCGAATCCGTTCGCGTCGTATTTTGTAGAGTGCTGCTTGGTGGATAGATCGAGCATACAAGGACACCCGTGACGGTGCCATTTTTACGGTGGACGACGATCTATTAGACGACCTAAGCAGGCTCTTCAAGATTATACAGCTGGCTGCAGGGCATTACACTGTACAGGCTGGTACGGCTGGTTGCCGACTGGATTCGATCATGGGCGGCACGGTGCATAAACCACGGTCCAAGAGAGGCCAAATATGATTTGAAACGAGCGACTCGTTAGTCAACGAAGAACCGCGTGCTCATCCAGGTGCTCGCTCACCTGCGCCGATGGAGCACTGGCTTGAAGGGCATTTCGATACATTGAAAACGCAACCCGCCACGACCACTGAAAGACAGATACCTCTCTATATCGATGTGTCCGCCCTTGCAAGATATGCGTTATCAGAGGATTCTCCAATTTTTGAGCCAATCTGGTTTTGGAGCGCGCGAATAAAATGTTCGCCCGTGTCCAATCAAATAATTTACATCTCTCTCATCACTTTGTATGCACCGGTGAATATTAATAAGAAGCGTACCCACCAAAAGCAGTCGCAATACATTGTAACCAGCGATCGACAAATACAATGCGTTCCACTCAACTACCTTGGATTCAGTATGGGTCCTGGACCTTTTGTAAAAAACTCACCAATGACGCCAGAGGCCGTACAAGGCATTATGTTCGTGCCCCGGTACATTTGATCTTGCTTTTTGTATGTTGGAGAGCGTACATTCTTCTGTACGGCCCAATGTACGATGTACGAGCGTCTCGCCGGGTGGCAGCGCCGCAAGCTCCGTCAGAATCCCATTCGCAGAGACCTGAACACCCGGCTTCTCGCTCGCGCTGCTCACCCGGCGCCGTCTTTGATCTACGATTCGAGTCGCATTCTCCCAGCTTCCTAACACTACTACACGATGGGCGGTGGCATTGCTGACATCGAGCCCGAGTCTGATGGCGAGAAGCCCCCGGAAGGTCCCCTTGCCGCTGTAACACCTGGCCGCGTCGGCCTCAAGAAATGCGAGTCGTTCTCGGACTCGGGCTGCGAGTCGCCTGGCAACTGCAAGGATGGCTGCGACTCGAGCCCGCAGTCCAACAGCTCGTGCGACAACAAGAAGTTTGTCTGCCCCGTGCAGGGCTGCGGTCGCATCTTTTGCTCGTCGAGCAACCTCGGCCGCCACGTCGAGGCGCACTCGGGCCTCAAGCCCTTTGCGTGCTGCAAGTGCTCCAAGCGCTTTGGCCGCGCCTTTACGCTCGCGCGCCACGAGATCACGCACACGGGCCAAAAGCCGTACCACTGCGAGATCTGCAACAAGGGCTTCAACACGTCGGGGAACCTTTGCCGCCATCGCCATATCCACGAGAAGGAGAAGAACCAAGCCGTCGCACCGGTGCGTCGCGCCAAGAAGCGCAAGAGCGTGAACGGCGTCGAGGACCCGTCGAAGATGGCGCGCAGCGAGAACGACTCGGACTCGGACAACACCGACATGCTCGACGCCATCAAGGGCGAAGACGCGTCCATGGTCGATGTGCTTGTCAACAACCTGTACAACCAGGTCGGGGAGTCAAGCGAGTTCGATATGGAGCCGGCGCCGCTCAGTGGTCCCTCGGACGCGGGTATGGAGACTGACACGGACAACCTGACGGACGTCTTCTCGGACTTTGAGATGGACGCCGAGGCGCGCCAGAACACGAGCGCCAACTCGAAGGTTGCCACGCCTGCCATGCCGCTGTCGAACCCTGCGCAGGTTGCGTACAGCGCGTGCCTTCAAATGGAGACGGCGCTCAAGTGTGGTGGCGTCAAGGATCTCTACATCCTCGCCCAGCAGGCGACGCAGGCAGCGGAGATGGAGATGCAGGACGCGTGCCTCAAGTACGACGACGCCGGTCGCCGCTTTGGAGCGCTCTGCCAGGTGGCCGCGCCCAACGTGTGCTCGGCCATGTGCCGCTGCCTCGTCTTTCTCGAGTCGGAGAAGAACTCGGCGACGCGCCTCGTCCAGCGCTCGCGCCGCCTCTTTGAGCAAACGTGCGTTGCGCCGGCTAACGCCAAGGACGAGTCGGACCGGAAGCACAAGCTTTTGCTCGAAGTCGTCTGCGCCTCCAGGACGCCGCGAGCTGCCTCATCAACGCGTCGGAGGCCAAGCTCTCGGAGCTCATGGTCCAGCAAGCGTCGGCGCAAGAAGCCGCTTCGATGATGATGGGTCAACCGTCCAATAGTAGCATCGATATGGTTCTGTAACACTACGAGTAGGAAACCCCTATCTATTGAATGAATGTGTAGTACCATCAACCACCTCGATCTCTTTCCCCATTATCATCGCACACGGCATCTTTGCATGGCAAGATGGCAGGTGCTCGATGAACCTCGCATACTGCATTGGATGCAAGTATGCGGTATGGAAGGTTTCCCAGTGGTCTGCCAGCGCGAATGGCGACCGATCGCCGATGGCACGTGATCTCGAGCTTCGTCGCCGACTGCTGCGCGCGCCTGCACCTGGGCTACGTACGCTAGTAGCTGCGTAGTAGGAGAATACGATGGCTCATGCGCGTGCAGGTCGCGACAACGACGGCGATGATGCTGTGCCACCGCTTCTACGCGTCCAAGAGGTGGCGGTATTCTACCAACATGGCCACGCTCATGCCCGACTAGCCCGGCCACGTTTCCGTTCATGGACATTGGCGCGTCGTGCATCTTCCTCTCGACCAAGGTAGTCGCGCCCACGCGCCGGATACCCCTTCATGCGTGGTGTAGCTCTCGGAGAAGCCGCGCAAACTCCGAGACATCATGAACGTAGCCTACAGCATTGCCCAGAAGACCAACTCGCCTGTTCCGACTGGCTCGGTATGCACCCTTCCATCGCTGAATGCTCAGAAGGTTGATAGGAGTACACCGCGATGAAGGAACGGCTCCTCGATGGCGAGCAAAATGTATCGTACTTGCGTGCGTGCTCGTTTCCTAATACCAAGCGTAGGTCCTACGCGTGCTGCGTTTCGACTTGGACATGGACCTGCCGTACAAGTACTTGCTCAATTACGCGCGCTTCCTGCGGTGCGCGCGCGCACGACGTGGGATTGTTGATGGGCGCGACGTAGTGTGTCCAAAGCCACGGTCCAAGTGGCGCTCACGCTCGCGAGCGACTTTTTCTACGCGCCAACGTCGCTGCAGTACGACGCCCACATCGTCGCGGTGGCCTGCATCTACATTGCCCACACGCTGCTCGAGGTTCTGCCGACGTTGATGTTGCAGCAACCGAAATCACGCCCTAGGAGCCCAACCCGTTGCCACCAAACTGGTGGTACGACTTCGATGCAAGGTACCGTGTGCTGGAACGAGAACGCCTTAACGAAAATGCGACGCTTAGCGATGACGACCTCGCCGCGATCGAAGCCGAGTTTGCCACGATTTACACAGTGCTGCCACCCCGTCGACGACGTAATAACGACGTTCATAAAAAACGCATGAGCATGAGCAAGTCCAGCCATAGAACGCCACCGCTCGCCTTCCAGATGCACGAGCTCTTGCTTCGTGCTATCATTATTCCTGCGCTGCGACGACGGGCCTCTGTCCTCGGCGAGATGCAGACCTTGCCCGCCGGTTCAAGCCGTCTTCTTCCGTCGGTTCTTCCGGGACCTTCGCATGGACGTTGCCAAATGCTGTCGTGTGATTGGCTCAGAGACTAAGGCACGTAACGGGGCAAATTGGGTCGCTCGTTGGACTGGCGACGGAAGCAGCATGAGCCTGAGCAGCGACGACGACATCGTCGAGCGTATCCTCTTTGGCGAGTTCCTCGACGAGTACCAGGGCGACGTCGAGGACGACGTGACGTCCGAGACAAGCTCGACGGACGAGAAGCCCAAGCGCCGGAAGCGCCATCGCATCACGCTCAAGCAAGAGATTGACGCGCTGCGCGCCAAGGAGACCGACCTCCGCGCGACGCTCGACATGCTCAGCAAGCGCGCCGAGCTGCCACTCAACGCCTCGGTCTGGGAGACGCGCGCCAAGGACCAGGTGGTCGCAGCTCAAAAGACGCTGCAAGAAAACACCTTCCTGCGCAATATGCTGCAGGAGCAGCTCAAGACCATTAACGCGCTCGAGCGCGTCCTCAAGAAGAAGCCCAAGCTCGTGGTACGCTGCTTCTTTAAAAGACGACGTGATAGGAACCAACGTCGCGTAGCTGACGCCTCAGTTTGACCACGACGAGTGGCGAACGTGGCGCCTCGGCGTCGACAGCGTGGCCCGCGACCACAGCATGCGCGCGATTCTGAGCCACCTGCACGACCGTATGGAGTCGGAGCTCATCAAGAACAGCGTGTACGACCTCAAGGACGGTCACTTGTCGCTCGAGCTGCGCACACGCCACAACGTCCTGTGGTTTGACTTTATGCAGTGCCACGCCTTGGACGCCACGATGGACGTCGTCGCCGCGGGGCTCTGGGCCGTGTTTTGCCAGCGCGTCAAGATCCCTCGCACGTCCTTCCTCGACTCGACCGGCTCGGTACGCACCGACACCACTGATTCGCCTGATCCTGGATCGGTGGTAGATCCTGCACCAAGTGGACGAAGACACGGTATACACGGAGACGCGGTCGGTGGTGACGCACAACCTCTTTGACGTTGCGGTCGAAGGCCGATTCCTCATCCAGCGCATCGTGGAAGCCACGCGCACGGTGTTTGTGTACCGGTCGCTGCTCCAAGACGACCTCTTCCCGCACAGCCCTAACGGCTTCCGAGACAACACTCTTGGCTGGTACATCGTCGTAAATGACCAATCATACTTAAATGCCATAGGATTGTGCTGCAGCCGTGCCCTGGCAACCCCGACAAAACGATCAAGTACGTCATGTCGCAAGTGACCAAGCCGCCGCGGTCGCACGAGCCCGAGACGGAGGCCCCCGACGCCGAGGACATTGCCGACTTTGCGCTCAACTTGCTCTCGACGCACAGCGCCACCATCAACGACCTCATCACAAAGACCGCCGCGTGAGTGTCGACGTAGCCATTTCGTAAAATGAAAGTTCCTTGTCCGTTTCAAAGATGAATTGGGACGCCAAGTTCGAGGCGCTCACCGAGTGCAGGTTCTTCGACTGGTACCTCTCCTTCGCGCAGGTACGACTGCACGCTACCATCGCATGACCGAAGCGGCGGTTAGCTCGCGCCGTATCTGACGCCGTTGCTGGCGACGTACGGCCTCGAGTGCGAGATCTTGATTCCAGGTATCCACTGCAGGGCGACGGTCTCTGACGAGTCACTACTTGTTAGGCTGCGGTCTCTCGGGTGCTGCTACGTCGAGTGTACGCCTCTTACGAACCACTAGACGTCGGCGTCGAGCTCCACGCGAGCGGCTACCACAACATCACCAACCTCGACTCGTCGCCGGTCGCGATCGCGCGGATGACTGCGACGCAAGCCGTTGAGCGTGCGACCGACGCCATGGAATGTTCGTGGCGACAAAGTGTCTAGCGGCTCACGATACGATGCTAGTTGTCTGCCTCGACGTCTTCCAAGTGCCCACCGCCATACCACCGAGCACGTTCGATGTCATCTTGGACAAAGGTCCGCTTCGCATTCGGAGGTGGCTTTAACGGCGATACTAGGGCTTCTCGATGCGCTCCTCTGTGCGCCGACATCCAACGTCGAAGACACGTTTACGTATCTCCGAGCCATGTACCAAGTGCTCCGACGCGGTGGCACTTTTGTGCTCGTGACGCACTCGCCCACGCGCCTTGCGTACTTGGAGCACGCGCAGTTTTCGTGGAAGCTCATCCGACAGAGTACAACGCTGGACTGCTGTCCTGCGAACGTTTACGATCCCTTGCCGTAGGCTCGGTGACGCACAACGCGCGAAGCTACCATCTCTTTTGCTGCGTCAAAAGTCATTTGTAGTCATAGATAAATTACATGTGGCAGACTTGCTACTCGTCTGCAAGACTCTTGTCATCGTCTTCTTCTTCCATGATGTAGATGATGCTGTCCTTCTGCTGCGAGAGGAGGCTCGACGCGCGATGCTTGTGGACGCCCGAGATGCGCCCGATTGTGTGAAACATCGAGTACGTCGCGGGGTCGTCGTGGAGGACCGTGCCGCCCGTGTTCTTGCGCGTATAGCTGTTCGCGTTGCTATGGTTGTTGTTGTCCAGCAGCGATTTGTTGGGCGTTGGCCGCAAGCTCGGAACCTTGTCGAGCGAGTACGTCGAGTCGAGCGCGCTGGCCTGCGCATGGGGTGCGCTCGTGGCCTCCGAGTCGAGCGCGGCCTCGCGCTTTTTTTGTGCTTGTGACCAGCGCAGTACGCCGTAGAGCACGAAGACGAGGCAGCAGAGGCCGCCGCAGAGGAGCGCATAGGTAACTGTGTTTTTGGCCGCCTCCTCGGGCGCGAGCGTCGTTGCCGCTGGCAGTGCGCTGTCGTTGAAGAGGAGCGGGCTTGACACGAGCGGCGCGCAGACTGTGCCTCCGTCGCAGCCGAGGCTCGCGTCCGAGCACATAACAATGTCCGACGATGGCGTCAGACACGTCGGGCACGGGCTCGCGGTGCGGTTGCATTGGCTCGTTGTGATGTAGCAGGACGTGACCGTGCAGATCGCCGGCGTCGTCGCCATGAGCCCGCAGATAGTAGCAAGTGCAAACTGGGTGCGGCGACGGATGACGCAGCGCCGTTCGCCGGCACAGCGTGGTAAAACAGAACCAAGCGCCTCGCAAGCCAGTTGGCAAGGCTGTAATCGGCCTCATGTCAGGGCCACTCGTCTGAAAATCGGATTTTGCTCGTGAAATTCGGACGTTTGGTATGATGGACAGTTTCATGTTACGAGTACTCGTCGGCAGGCCGCGCCAGCATCTTTTGTATCCGAGGCAGGTCCGCGATGCAAGGCATGCTGCCGCGCTGGGCGATGTCGGCGCCGTGTTGGATCGTGCCATCGATCATGTGCTCGAGCGTGTCCAGAGACAGCATGGCTTTTTCCCGGTTCCGAAACGTCACCCACGCGTCCGTCGCCGCGTGCTCTTCAAAGCGAGGAAGCACGTCCATGTAGATGACGCGGAGGAACTCTGCGCCCAGCGGGTGAAAGAGCTTTTCGTGCTTGTTGCGCGAGACGCTCATGCGTGAGTAGTCGTCCGCGATCGTCGTCGTGCCCTGCGACGGCAGGCGGTGGCCGTGGGACTGCAGCGACGTGCGGTGGTCCACGATGGGCGCGACGGACGACAGGTGGTGCGTCGGTGCTGCCAGCTTGAGCGCCGCGTCTGGCAGCACTCGGTGAAAGCGTTGGAACGAAATCGAGAGCTTCTGTTGCTTGGAATCGAGAGATGAACACACCATGGGGGCGCTGGATCTCGTACATGCGCCGGACGGTCGGTGCGATATTGACTTGGAACTGAACACCCTGCGTCCAAGCACGTGGCGTAAATGTGCTCGATCGCGACACCGCCTTCCTTGTAGCGCTGGACTTCACGCCACGCCAAGAGGGCGTCGGCGCAGAGCTCCTTCTTGGAGAACGCCAAAAAGTCGCCAAAACCCGCGTCCGTGTTCAAGTACCGGTACAGCACCATCGACTCGAGCTGGTCCACGTCGCGCTTGGTCTGACGCAGTCGCGCCTTTAGGTCCTTGTGCGCCTCCTTGCACAAGTACGAGGCGCGCAGCGGGAGCACGATCGTGATCGCAAACACCGCGTGCGCGGTATGGAGCCCGACCAGCGTCGGCACGTGGTACGCATCAAAGCCGGGCACGACGCCGTAGGCGGCGAGGAGCGTCACAGCCGCGTAGAGGACGACGCCTATCGCCATGACCCGCGCCGCGCGTGCGTACGTTTCTTTCAACCCAAAGTTGTCGACGATGCGGCTCATCGAGCGCGCGAGGGCGTACGAGGCGAGAATGAGCGCACCGGTCTCGATGCCCGCGTACAATCGGAGGCGCCCGATGCTGCCAAGCCCGTCGCTTTGGTTGAAGTCAGCGACCGTTGTGTTGACCGACGCGACAGTATTCGCAAAGACAACCAACGGTGTATTGACGAGCGTCGTCGCGGTCGCCCACACGACGAGCTGGAAGCGCGGGTAGAGGAGCCACCGGAGGTACTTGATGCGTCCGACGCGAAGCACCGTGGCCTGCACGGGGTCCATGAGCACCTCGGTGATGTGAAATTTGACGACGAGGATGCACTGCGTGAGGAGGTACGTGACGAGGCCTGTGAGGAGGAGGATCCACTCGAAGAAGAGGGCGAGCGTATAGGACGAGAGTCCGCCAAAGCACACGAGCGGCGGTACGCAGAGCGTGTAGACGCTAAAGAAGAGCGCTGAGAGGCTCACCGGCAGCGGCTCGCGGTACTTGATGGACGAGAGCTGCCGCCGCGACACAAAGAGGTGCAGTGCTACAGGCATGTACGCGTAGAGCGCCCACGTGAGCAGCATGGGCACGTCGCACCGTTCGAGCCCCATCGATGACACGTAGAAAAGGCCGCCGGAAATAGCCTCCGAAACAAAAGACAGACATGACACTTTCAACGCGTTTGTAAATAAGAAGGTGCAACTACCGGTACTCGCATTACCACTTTGAGAAATCGACGCGGATCATGTGGCTACTCAGCTCGTGCTCGTCGAGAAGAAGCGAATCGTCCTGCGACGACGAGAGCGTGCTGGACGTCGTCCGGTCGGCGCTGCTGCGGCGCTTGACGTTCGGCGTCGAGTGCGATCGCGAGAGGCTGCAGAGTGGCGGCGGCGTCGTCGGCAGCGCCAGCGACGTGTTGGTCGAGTGCACCGAGTCCGAGTCGGACGAGTTGGTCGCTGCGATGCGCCGGAGGAGGCCCATCGGGTTGCCTTCGTTGCACGCGTTGCAGATCGTCGACGTCGACTCCTTGGAGACGAGAATGCACTTGGCGCAAAAGTTGAGCTTGCACGTCTTGCATTGGATCTTGCGCCGGAAGAGCGAGAAGGTCTTGAGGCAGAGGTTGCAGATCGGACTGATGTCGCACTCCTTGGACAAGAGGCTTTCGAGGCGGCTCAGGCGCTGCATAAACTTCTCCGTGTAATTGCGGTGGTACTGCGCACACGGATACGTCATGACGAACGAGATGCGCACGCGGCCTTGCGAGACGGCTTCGGCGAGGAAGTACCAGCGCCGGAGCCGGTCGCGCGAGAGGGCGAGGTGCGGCAGTGGGTCGGTTCCGTCGAGCTCGACGCTTTCCCATATGTGGCACGCAACGAGGCGTGAGTCGTGCACCTGCCGTAGCGAGAGCTCGTCCGTCGACACGCGGTGCAGCTCCGGGCCGTTCCTCGCGTACACGTCAGCGTACTGCAGAAAGACGTAGTCGCGGTCGACGTGCGACGAGTGCGGCGGCTGCAGCGCGGACCAGTTGATGCTCATCTGCTCGTACGGGCCTTTCTCGCCCGGGTGATGCACGGTGTGCAGCACGTACCCATCGAGGAAGAGCGAGCCAAAGAGACTGCTCATGGCTTGGAGCTCGTTCGCGATCGAGCCTGCGTTCTGGAGCTGGTTGCCAAGGAAGCGGTGCGCGTCAAGCACGTGACCCGAGACTTCGACGCAGCCCATCATCGCGGCGCTGCCATCGGCCTCGTCGCGGGCCTCGAAGAGGGCCACCTTCTTGGACGTGCCGATCGAGCGCATTTCCCGCTGGTCAAAGAGCGCATCATAGACGCGGGCGTGGCCTAGCTTGAGGAGCTCCGTAGCGATGTACGGAGTGACCACGGGCACATATTCGTTGAGGACCTCGGCGAAGCGACCTGGAGGCATCGCGTCGACGACGAATGTGCGAATGGCAGCAAGTGGTCGCCCAGACGCCAGGTCCCACTCTTCTTTTTGGAGATGCAGACGGTATCAGCTCTTAGCGCCTAATTGTAAGAGCAGCGCGACACGCACGCCATGAGCGAGGCCGTGGGACGCGACGGAGTCCGCTTCCCGACGGACGACAGTCGCAGCGTTGCCTTGGTACCAGTACGTAGCAATGCTTGTGTAAGCCGCGAGTACCACGACAGCACCCATCCTTGCAGGTGCATCGTGTCTATTAACGCAGCCGGGCCGCGCCTCGCCCGTCCACTTGCCCCACCTTGAGGATGATGATGTCGTGAGGATGATGATGCGGACAAAAAATGATCTTCCGGATACTTCTGGAGTCTTCGTATCCGGTGCCATACTACCGGTACGAAATCGCGATGGACGAGACCGAGATCGAGACGCTCGAAGCCATGGGCGCGTTCCTCGCCTCGCTCCATGAGGTCGACGATCGCTCCCGCGAGTATGGACTCACGCTGCGTAGACGAACGGGTTCCTTGTGACGCTCAACACGCAGGTCGTCGCGCTCTCCCACGAGCTCGCCAAGGCCGAGCGCAACCTCGTACGCCCTCCCGTCGTCTCGTCGTCGACTCACGCGCAGCGTAGAGCGCGCTCTCGATTCCGTTTCGCTCCACCATGTACGAGGTCGCCATGCGAGAGGTGCGTACCGCGGTTAAATGTGTCGGCGCAGTCTAATTGCGCAAGTGCAGGAGCAACTCGCAGCTTACTCGACCAACTCGCCCAAGCTTTGAATCAGGCGTGTTTTTCCAATATCGTTCTTTGGTTGGCCTTGTTCATGCAGCGCATGGTGATGCTACTTGAGCTCAAGGTCTGTAAACAAGGCTCTGTTCGAATTCGGTGCAGTAGCCGTGCACTGAGACTGGCGCCGTCGATGGCCATCTCATCGCGCACTGCATGTGCACCAACCGTCCAACGGCGAAAGACCCATGCGATGGAGCACCGTGCTGCCAAGAAGATGCACTTGCAGTGTCGTGGCTACTCGGCAGTTGTCCCGCGGACAGTTGTGCCGATGCTTGAGTGAGAAGACCGGCGCCTCTGTCACGCTTCCTGTATCTGATCATCCACGCTCGCCTCGCAGACTCACTTGCACAGCGTCGAGCGACGTGGGCTCTGGCTTTGTCGGACGTGGACTTCAACCGTCCTCGGTGGTGCAGTATTTCGCACCAGCTATTCAAACGGACAGCCGCCTCGTCCGGCGCAGCTTCCTACGTCATGCTCGGTTCCTTCCTGCACGCGTGCCGGGAATACGACTTTGACACCTTCGAAAGAGCGCGCGCGCTTAATTTCCGATTTATTTATCATGGACATATTTCCTCATATCTGCACTTATAACGTGTGCTCCTCATTAGTTGCACTTGCTTCACACTCTTTACGTTGTGTTTTAATGCAGCAATATTATATATTTGTATCGAACATTAAAAGTGTTTGAAAAATTATCGGAGGTATCCTTCAAAGTATTATTAACGAACAAATCACCCTGCATTTCCCACCAGTTGCTCGGCGCGTGCCACTGGGAGCGATTGCGTGCGAGGATCGGGTGAAAATTCCGCGACTTATTTAATTCCGTGGCCAGCACCGGGCCGCGGCCGAGCTTGAGGCTCCGACACTTGGAGCAGTTGCTGCGAGTAGCGAGGCTGGCTACTGGCCGCGGGCGACGATCAGATGCCGCCGGCTTGCCCGCGCCCTGCCACCGCGTCGAGCTTGCGGCCGCGCGTATTTTATTCGCATCGCATCATTTAAAAAAACCACGCGCCAGCTGGTTGCATGACCTACGTGCGCCATAGTCGGCCGCGCAGGAGCGGGTCATTTGAGCATTTGCGTGCATTTTGATAGATGTCGCCGGACGACGAAGGGCTGCTGGACGGCGAAGAGCCGACGACGATGGACGAGCTCTTGCGCTTGAGCAGCCTCAGCACGGGCACGGACACGACCGAGTCGTCTGATGAAAACAACTACCACGACACGTGGCTCGAGACCGAGACCATGGAAGAGCTCATCCATGGCACGGTCTTCCTCGATGAAGTCATCGCCGAGGGCGACCAAGTCGTGGCGTCGCTCGCATCGCCGCGCCAAGAGCGCCGCCGCGCCAAGACGTACTCCATGTCGAGCACGACGTCGTCCTGCAGCTGCGGCTCCTTCTCGGCCAAGGAGCGCTGCCTCTCCGACTTGAGCTCGAGCATGGACTACTCGTACCTCCAGACGCCGGCGCTGGACGTGCGGGTCGTGAGCACAGCGACAATTGGTGGCCAGATCCTCTACACGATCCGCGCCGAAGACGCGTGCAACTCGTGGACCGTGCACAAGTCGTACAAGGAGCTCCACGGCCTCTACAAACAGATCAAGGCCGTTTCCATGTCGCCCATCGAGGTGCCGTTCTGGGGCACGATGCATTCGCTGCGCAAGTGCCGCGTGCCCAAGCGGCTCTTCCAGCTCCAGTCCAAAAAGTCCATTACGCGCCAGCGCATGGTCATCATGGACTCGTTCCTGCGGCAGATCGCGTCCGTGGTGGCGCCGACGCCACTCGGCCCGCAGCGACAAGAGGTCCTCAACCTCCTCCACGCGTTCATTGGCATTGGCTCGAGTGACACGCCGCGCGTGCCGTACAGCCGCCCGCTGCCCCACACGCTCTCGTCCGCGTGCCTCGTCCACGGCGAGAAGGGGCCGCCGGTGGGCCAGATCCACGCCAAGGTCGCGGCCGTCGTCGAGACGTACGAGGGCGCGTGCGACGACTTTGTCGCCGACTTTATCGCGAAAGCATCGCCGTTTTACTTTGCGCCCGTCAAGTCGACGCTGCTGCAGAAGCGGTCGTCGGCGCAAACGACGGGCATCTCCAAGGACCACGCGGGCCTCCTCCTCGACTGCATCAAGGAGAAGCTCCGCGAGATGCAGCGCACGGTGCTTAGCCACGACGACATCCACGCGTTCCTCGCCGAAACGAAGGCGCACCTGGACGCCAACGACCTCGACACGTACGACGACCTCGTCGTGCACGTCCGACGCGACGTGAGCTGCCACCTCCAGAAGCGCATCTTTGTCGCGTTGGAAGACCACATCACCGAGTGCGTCCGCGCGCTCGTCTCGGAAGCCAACGAAGAAGAGATGCTGCGCAAGATGCGCACGCTGGCCAAGAAGCCGCAGACAGCGTTCGGCGTCAAGGCCAACCTCTCGGGCGACGACTGGCACCACGCGCGCCTCGAGCTCCAGGCCATGGACATGTGCACGCTGCCGTCCGACAAGCTCAAGTGCATCATGAACTCGGCGACCGCCATCTTCCAAAGCGTCGTCGAGGCCAACAGCGACGACTTCATCTGCTCGAGCCGCAGCATCCGCGGCGTCTCGCTCTCGGCCGACGACTTTGTCCCGATCTACATTTACGTCGTCGTCTCGAGCCTCCTTGCGACACCCTTGGCAACGAAGGAATTGCTAAGTCTTATTTGTGACGCGCAGGAAGACGCCGGCGGCAAGGTCGGGTACTACTTTACCAACTTTGTGGCGGCCGTCGAGCACGTCAAGGCGCTCCCCGCCTAGTCTATCTGTCCTATTTAATGTTCAAACGTCCAGAAGCCCGTTCACGTTACTAGAGACCCGCCAAGTCCAACGCGAGAAGGGACCGAGGCACGACGACAGCCTCTGGCGCCGACTCGTCGATGTCCATGTCGTCGGCGTCATCTGGCAAGCCTTCGTCGACCTTCTCCGAGAGGTCCATGACGCTGCCGCTGCTACATCGGGGAAGTGAGATGGTTGCCATGACGAGGTCGAGGAGACATACAGGACGCTGTCGCTGCGGTCGCCATAGGGCTGGGGCGTCGCCGCGTTGGCCGTGCTGGCTGCATGGGGTTCGCCCTCGAGAACCGGAAGGTACGACTGGCTCGGGTTCTGCGCCGTGTACTGCGTGTTGATGAGCATCGTCGGGTGCTTCTACACGCGGTCGGTGAGCATCGACTGCTACGCCATCGTGCGACTTGCCTGGATGCGCACGCCGTTCCAGAGCCAGCGGGGCACTTGGCTGTACGGCGGCAGCGTGATCTCGGCCGCATACGACGAGAGGTACTCGCTCTCGTCCTTCTCGATGCTGTGGTCGCGCGTGAAGCGGCAAAACTCCTGGAGCGTCGCGAGCTTGGTCCAATTCTGGAGCTTCCGCAGCACCATGACGACGATGCCGACGACGTTGGCGCCGTCGAGGCAGTGAATATACAGCGGCAGGTTGTCCTTCGTGAGCAGTAGTTGCAAGATGGCTGCGACCGTCGCCGGCGCCACGGTCACCGAGTCGCTCGAGTACTTTTCGACGCGGAAGGTGTGCTGCGTGATGCCCTCGTGGGCGCAGAAGTCGGCGAGGTCGGTCGTCGGCTCCTCTGGGATAAGGCTCACGATCGTCTTGAGGCTGAGCCGCCGGAGGAAGCGGAAGTTGGGCAGCGTCGGGTATGCGCCTCGGTACAGCTGATGCTCGACCGTCGTGAACCGGAACGGAGGGATGATCGCCGCCATCATGGTCGGCGGCTGATGCAAGTATGGAGTTTGAGAGGTTTACCATACATTCTAAGAGGTTTGGCCGCCTCCAGCAGCTGCCATGCTTCTCCAAGCAAATCCTCCATCGACTAAGCTTACCGGTGTACCGGTCGTACCGATCGACCTGGCGCCATTTGATAATGCACGCGTAGCGATCGACGAGAAACTGTCCGACAGCGAAGGAGGTCCTGGGACACGTCGACTGGACGCGCCGACGACGCCACATGCAGCGCCAATGCGATCTTAGCGTGGACATGCGATGCTATATGACCCTGTCGCCTAGGACCCGTCCTTCGAGGCTCATACCTCTTGAGCCATGACTCATGGCACCTTCCACCGTGTAGGCCGACCTCGTGGCAGAAGGCGGGCGAAGGACGCTTCAGAGGCCAGAACGGCCAGTGCACTGCAGACGTCGGCCGTTCGAGACGAACTTGAAGTTCGGGAACGTTCAACAAACGCCACATTTGGCATTTTTCAGGGTGGACGATGCAAGCTCGCCAGGGTTCCCGCTTGATCCGGTCGCTGCACTACGAGTCGTACTTTACGGCCAAGTCGCTGCGTCGGCAGCCGTCGGCGATCCGGTCGCTGCAGCCCATGGTCTCGTTGCCTGGCATGATCTCCTTGGGCGGGTACGACACTTGACTCAAACTTCGCCTGACGCACGCAACTGTAGCGGCATGCCCAACCCGTCGACCTTTCCGTTCGAGTCCATGTCGGTCAAGCTCAAGTCGGGCGAGACCATGGATCTCCGTGGCCCCGTGCTCGAGGCGGCGCTGCAGTACTCGCCGACGCCCGGTATTCCGGAGCTCGTCAAGACGATCTCGGGCATGATGGAGCAGGAGCATGCGCCGCCTGGGCCGGCCCGTGTCCTCTCGGTGACGACGGGCAGCCAAGACGCGCTTTACAAGGCGTTTGAGATGCTCCTCGCCGAAGACGACGCGCTTCTCATTGAGAAGCCGACGTACTCGGGCACGCTCGCGCACCTGCACGCGGTCAACTGCGACCTCGTGTGCATCGACACGGACCGTGAGGGCCTCGTGCCGGACCATCTGGCCGCGACGCTCGACAACTGGCCGGCGTCCAAGAAGAAGCCCAAGGTGCTCTACACCATCCCAACGGGCGGCAACCCCACTGGCGTCAGCATGTCCTATGCGCGCAAGCAGCGCGTGTACGAGATTGCGCAACAGCACGGCCTCATCATCCTCGAGGACGACCCGTACTACTACCTCAAGCTCGACGGTCCGCGTGTCAAGGTACTAAAGCACCCCTCAAAGGACCTCATTCGATGCCCTTGCGCTAGTCCTTCTTGTCGATGGACGTGGATGGCCGCGTGCTCCGATTTGATTCGTTCTCCAAGATCCTCTCGTCTGGCCTTCGCGTTGGCACTGTGTATGGCCCGGCGCCGCTTGTTGACCGCCTCAACCTCCACACGCAGTCGGCCAACCTCCACAGCAGCGGCCTCTCGCAGGCCGTCGTCCTCGCGCTCCTCAAGCAATGGGGCCATGCCGGCTGGGAAGCGCACCTCAACATGGTCTGTGACTTTTACCGCGGACAGCGCGACGCGTTTCTCAAGGCGCTTGACAAGCACTTGACGGGCCTCGCGACGTGGCACGCGCCGGACGCTGGCATGTTTGTCTGGATCGAACTGCACGGCGTGAAGGACTCCAAGGCGCTCATTGAGCAAAAGGCCGTTGCCGCCAAGGTTCTCCTCGTGCCCGGCCAGGTGTTCCTTCCGGACAACCAAGTCACGTCGTATGTGCGTGCGGCCTACTCGACCGCGTCGCACGAGGAGATGGATCTCGCCGTCAGCGCCTCGCTGCCCTGCTCAAAGAAGAAGCCAAGTAGAGTACCATATAGAAGCGGGCTACGTGTATAGTTGCATGTGTAGCGACGGACTGCTCAATGTACTGCATCTGTTGTCCATGGTTACGGGCGTTCGCCGAGGCTGGCAGGAGCAAGCTCGCCACGTTCCAGCAGCAGCTGGTGCTCACGCGTCCACTGCCACATCACATTAGCTGGCGGCGCAGAGGTGCGACGAGACTTGCCTGCTCCATGGTGGCAGCCGAGACGCCAAGCTGGCTGCGCGTGCGCTGGCGTTGCGCGTCCAGACGCGCGAGTTCCGCATGCGCTCGCTACGCCTGTGAGGTTTCGTCACTCGAGGGCGGTACCTCGCTGGCACGTGCACAGGCGTGGGCAAAGGCCACGTCTACAGCGGCAGGCTGCGTTGCGCCTCGGTGGTCGTCGTCGTTCGCCTGACAGTCCATCTCAATCTTGTCTGGCAAGATCGAATCGGTTTCACGCTGGTCGTTATAACACTATCACCCAAGTTCTAACCAACCTTGTGCGGTGTTGCAGCCACGCAATACGGCGGGACCGTCGCAGAATTAACACTTTGTAACACTACCCAGCCCTCTCATGTACGCTTTTTCGACGATCGTCTTCGACCACGACGCAAGAGTGTTGCGGCGTGCATGGCTTTCTCTCGCTTGGTTTTGATGGTCGCCACGCGCACATGCCTGCGACCATTGTACGGGCGTTAGGTGTTTCGGATGTGTTATAACATCCCCCGGATACGCTTCCAAAGGAGGGTCGCCGTATCCGGACGCCCTCTTCAAGGGGAGTTTCTCTAGTCATTTGCGTTGTATACTGCGATGAAGGCGTTTGTGATCCTGTCGGCCATCGCGGCCCTCGTCGCGTCCTCGGACGTCGTCGTCAAGTACAGCGCGCCCAACCTCGTCAAGGGCGCCGAAGGCCGCTCGGGCAAGGCCGACGTCCTCTCGCTGACCCGCCATGCCATGGAGTCGCTCGCGCTGCCCGAAGCCGTCGTGCCCGTGGAGCCGCTCGCGGTCTCGGCCGACCTCTTCAAGCACACGGCCGGCTACGGCTTTGTCGTCGTTGAGGGCGCCGGCGAAGGCTTCGCTTCGGAGAAGGCCGACTATGCTTTCCAAAAGACGATGGATCTGCAGGAGGCGTCGACGGGCCAGCTCCCGCACCTCGTGAGCGTCTTGGCGCAGGGCGTGAAGGGCAAGAACGCCAAGAACGTCGTCGTCTGCGCTGGCGACAGTGTCTGCGGCAGCGTCGACAAGAAGTTTACGGATGTCCTCTCGACGACGAACGCGGCGAGCGTGGAGGCGTCGCTCTGGTCGGCCCTCCCGGCATTGCAGTCGACGAGCCCTGCCGACCAGCTCGTCGTGCGCGAGCTCACCAATTTGAAGCTTGTGATCGATTCGATCAAGAAGGCCGACAAGAGCGTGCAGGGTCTCTATGTCGCATCGATCTCTGACTTGAGCGGCCTTGCTGCTGAGAAGCAGGACGCGGCCAAGGCCGTGGTCGCTTCGTCGGTCCAAGAGTTCCAGACGGCGCTCAAGGAGCGATACACAAACGCGGGTCTGCAAGTGCTGACGCTCTCGCAGAAGATGAAGATTGACATGGTGGAACTCTCGGCCTCGGTCGCCCTCGCCCGTCAGCTCAGCCTGAGCGCCAACGCGACGGTGGCCAACAAGACGGCCGCCGCGCCGCTTACGATTGAGAACATTGCCGAGTACCAGATCATTCTCTGGACCGCGGTCATCCTGGCCGTCGTCACGTTCCTCGCGATCTCCGTCTTGTGCGGCATGGACGCCAACCGCGACAGTCTGCTTTACGCCAAGTTCCTCACGGATGCTAGCAACCGCAAGAACGACTAGACGTAGCAGCGCTCACACTTTCGTTTGAATAAAGCTCCGCCCGCGCTCTTGTGTACCATCCTGTCATATCCGTCGTGTGCCAGCGAGCAAGGGCTCGCCAACCCAAGCCTCCCACGATCACGCAGTAGAACAGTCTACAAGCGCTATTCAAGATCTTCAAGCCACAAAAACGACGTGCATACGAAGCCGCCTTGGAGATGAAGTCCTCCTTGGAGTAGAGCGTGCAGCCCAGACGGTGCTGCGCCATCTCAAGGAAGAGGCGGAGCGTCAGGGGAAGAAGCGCGTCGTTCAAGTCGTACGTGTCGCTGGGCGGGTTGCGGTCTCGCGGCAGTCATGCCCATCTATGTGCGATATAATGGAGCTACATTAGTATGGACGTGAGAAGTTTTGCAGATAGTAAGAAAAGTCCTCCGAGGCCATGACGGGCAGCCCGAGCGACGACACCCTTTCACGTCCATACTAATGCAAATCGCACCACGAGGAGCATGTACCGTGGACGCGACAATGTCGGCGACGATGCTCGCCTGCGCGTTGACGGTCACGGGGTAGCAGTCGCGGCCGCTGTGTGCGTCGCAATCACCGTCAAGCGCGAGGTGTCCGGGCTAAAGTCGCGGATCGTGCCCGAGAGCGTGACGCGCGATGGGATGACGTCGTCCGCTTCGCCGCCGTGGACCTGCGTGATCGAGATGATCGCACTCTCCTGCGCAGCGACGCTTTGGCTTAGGACACTTTGAATGGCAACGATGATGTGACCAGCTGCGAGGACCGGGTCCTGCGTCTGGTGCGGCGAGGAGGTCCCGAGACGGTAATGCTGAAGAAGGCGGCGTGGGCCATCATGGGGCCGGCACGGACACTCACCGTGTTGAGCAGGAATGGACCGTTGTGGTAGCCGCAGACTTCGTCCACGCCGTCGAGACCCCTGTCCTCAATCATCTTGACGGCGCCTAGTTCACAATGGCGCATGCGAACCTAGCGCTGGAGAGACCGCGGAATACCAAAGCCACCCTCTTCCGGGGCTGGAAGAGGAGGCGGACGCTCGTGTTGGGCGGTGCTCGCACTGCAAGACAATCGCAAAGCCGACAAGCGACGCGACGTGGCCGCACATGTGCGCAGCGTTCGACGAGGCGTACTCGAGGTGCGGGTTGCGCTCCGTCATGGGCAGAGCGTCCATGTCGCCTCGGAACGCGACGCAGCGAAGCCTGGCTCGTCCAACGACGTCCAACGTCGTTGGTCCAAAAGTGTTGACCACCAAATCTGACTGCAAGTATAGGGCAAGTGTACAGAAGGATGCTACCTGTGAATGTCTTCGGGGCAATCCCGGCGTGCTCGATCAAGTACGTTTGGATCGTCGCCTGCGTCTGGAACTCTTGCCACGTCACCTCGGGGTGCTTGTGCAAGTGACGGCGCAGCGCCGTGAGGAGCGTAATGAGGTCTCTCGTCGATGACTGCACCGTGATGGCTTGCGGGACTTGGCGGGTACTTGGAAAATGGCAGCTCGAGCGTGGAAGGCACGGTCATCTCACCCGTGACGGCTCTGCCTCATGGAAAGCGCATCAGATACGTGCAAGACATCTGCTGCAGCGCCCGTCGTCGCCACGCGAAGCATACACTGTAGATCCTTAAGCTGGAGGCGATACGTGGCGGAAGTTCGCGCGGAATGTCTGCGGCACCAAGAGGGCCTCGGGCCATAGACACGGATCCCAGCTCCAAGGACTTTTGTCGCTGGACACGCTGCAGAACCAGATCAGGACACGACCAGATCGTCGTGGAACGCCTCCTTGTCGTGGCACCAGGCTACCGCAGCAGCTGCGCGCTGGTGTCGCGCTGGGTGTCGCCGGGCTCGCCAACACAGCCAGTAGTAGCTCCCAAAAGTAGCAGGTCACAATGAACGGGCTCGGTCAAAACACGCATGGGATCAAAATTACAACAACTACGAGACAGAGAGGCTAATAAGTAAATCGTGCCCTGGTACCAGGACGGGCCGAATGTGTATCTGGTAGCTGCCGAAGGACTAGCGCGCGTGGCGCCGCTCAAGGACGAGTGCAGCACGGCGTGCCTTCGCGGGCGTCCACGGGACGGCGTCGCGGCTTATGCGCTTCTTCATGGGCAGCGAGAGGAGCTCCTGGAGACTCTTCCGATACGGGCTATCCACAATCGCATCGATATGAACGAACCACATGGGAACGTGCTCGGTGCCCGGGACTTTAGGCTGGCAGCAGTAATCGACGTCGACCGAGTTCGTCTCGGCGCGCTGGCGCCGGATGCGCGTGCACTCGGCGAGCTCGCGCATCTCGAGTTCGTAGAGCTGCGCGAGTTCGTCAAAGTACGGGCGCCGCGGTGCCCAAACGCCGTTGATCATGTCGAGGCGGACGCACTGGACGCGCTCCATGTGCGTGAGTCGCCGAAGCGGCCGGCGCGACGACTGGCGCGGGACGTCGTAGGACTGGTAGGCCAGGTGGCGGCCATGGAGGCCGATGCCACCGCCGTCGCTAGGCACGCCGCAGGACGCATGCGCTACGGCGAACGTGAACTCTTCCACGATGCCAAAGGCCACGCGCTTCTTCATGTTCGCCGGGCTTTTCTTCTTCTGGCCCGCTCCTCTATGTAACGGGCCTCGGACTTCGATTTATTCGACCTAGGATTGGGTAAATATAGGCTATTTATAACCAATCCGAGCCGCATTGCAACCATCTGGTTGAATACGAAGATTGGCGCCAGTGGCTCTTTCTGTCTTTTGACGCGTTAAACTCGGCACTTCAACTTGATACTTTACACTTGATACTGCGCTGCCAGCCATCGCCATGACCTGAATTGCCGAGGAAAAGGACCGATGGGAGAGCCGAGTCAGCGCGACGATCCGCATACCATCGAATTGAAGCAATCATACCTGGCTAATACCATGGCAATGTCTCGAAGAATCTCTGCACATACCCAAGGCACACGCCCCGCTCAGCTCCCACAAGCTGCTCCCACACTATCCTCCCACGCAGAGGTGACTGACGCAAGAGTCTGGTAAGCTTGGATCTGAACTGTTCAAAACATGGCCTGGGGCTCGCACCGATAATTGCGTCGAAAATCGCCTTTTGCGTCGCATTTTTAGAGAGTGTAAGAGCTCGTCGTCCCGAGTTGAGTCAACTTGTCATTGCTGCGGTCCACGCATGCTGCAATGGGTAAGTACACCCGTCTTCTTGGCACAACCCAATGGATACTTGAACCGATGACGGCGCGTCAGTGTTTGGCTCGTCGCTCGGCACGCAACCAACGGATACGACTCTCGCACCCGAGCGATCCTATCATTTGTTTGCTGAGCCACGCTTGACGCTACGGTCGGTGTTTAGTCATGTTCCCCACGGTTCCCCACATAGAAACACTTGATCTCACTGCGACGCACCATTGCTTGATATGCCTCTACTATAGCCTCGCGCTTGCATTGTGCGGTGATCGATGTCACGTCGGTCGGGCCCATCCCCCTCGACTTGCGACAGTACTTGTCAGAGCAGTTCCAACCCTGATCCGCCGACGTCAGCCTCAGGCGTCGTACTGTCCGACGCACACACACGCCCTTCGTCAGCATCTCGCCGGCGTCGAGGCAGAAGGAGGAGCGCTCATGGGCCAAGCGCAGGCCACGGGGTCGGTCGCGAACGGCAAGTTGCAGTCAGTTCTATGCGCCGGTGTGGACAAATGTCGTCTTCGAACTTCGATTTGCGTGCGTCTCTCGGCCGAAGGGTAATATTCGCGCCGAAGTTGGTGTCATTTCGAGATTGCACCTACAATCATGTCGTCGCTGCCACTGCCGCTCAACCACTTTCGGTGCCCGCCGCTGTCGCCTGAGGACTTTGAAAACATCATTGCGGTTGGCCAGGCGGCGTGCCAAGACACGGTCCAGAACGCGATCGCGGCCCAGACCGAGGCGGTCGTCTCGGTCGTGAGCAACCCAAAGACCAGCCGCCTGGCGCGCGTACGTCCATGTCTTGATTCGCTGGTTTTGACAACAAGGACTAGGTGCACCGCGGCCGGGACGTTGTGGACCCGTGGCTCACGACGTACACGGGGCGGTCGCTCATTCAGGCGTCAATTGCAGAGATCGCCGACTTTTTCTACCTCGACTCCAAGGACAAGCTCACAACATACAAGGCAGTGCTGGGCCAGAGCTTGCTCGACCGCCAAACGCTCTACACGCTCACCGACTCGTCCGATGTGCACGAAGCATTCCACTACTGCGGCATTGCGTGGATGGCGACCGAGTTCCCGGCACTCATGTCCAACCGCGACACGTGTTTTGTTGAGGTACAAGTATGCAGCGCGTCCAGGCGTCACTGAACACGCTGGGAATAGTTTCACGACTTGATTGAAGTCATGGACTCGTCGACCATGGAGCTGCGTCGGGGCTGGGTCCGCACCATCCACTCGATCGAGCTGCCGTGCTGTCCGCCGCTCAAGGGCCTTGTGCGCAGCCAAATCGTTCGGGTTCGTATTCTCGCACGATGGCAATCTTCAAACGATGCTTTCCGTAGTCGGGTCACGTCTTCTTGGAGACCAAGACGCCGGGCATCCTCGAGCACTTTCACATTATCGTGCCGCAGGTACATGGGATGCTCAAGAGTCACATCCTGCGCGACGTTGTCCAGCGCCAAGTGTCCCGGGTACGAGGAGGTTTCTTTCCAGAGCGATCCTGGATGCAATCGCTGTATGCAGGTCCTCAATCTCGAAGAGTACTTTGCCACGCAGCGGTTCCTCAAGACGCTCGACACGAGTCTTCTCATGCCCGTCACATCGTTCCAGCAAAAGGCTCTTGTCGGGTGGTGCGCCGTCTGCACCCGCAAGTTTGGCTGGTTTGTGCACAAGAAGCACTGCCGCAAGTGTGGCCATGTACACGCTCGCCGCCTCTTCCCTTCGGCTTCTAATGCGGCGTAGGTCATCTGCTCGCACTGCCTTAGCGACTGGCACTTCTCCATCAAACAGCACGTCGTCAAGCTTCGGATTTGTCGGACGTGCTTCACCGGTACTATAAAAGACGCGCCGACTGAGAAGACATTGAATGCATCGTGGTGTAGGCGCTTCGGTCGATGCGCTCGAAGACGACGCGCGGCGGACGTCGCAGTCGACGCTGACACTCGACTCGATGGAGCGCAAGCAACCAACCGCCGAGTCGGACTCGGAGCTCGACGATCTGCCGATGCTCGATCGCACAACGGACGGCATGCTGGACCACCTCGAGGCGTTTGACCAGCACATGGAGCTGAGCAAGCTCAACCACGACAGCCGGTCCTCGTCGTTTGACTCTGTTCTCAGCGCTTCGCAAGCATCCAACGAGGCCGCACCCGCCCACACCCGCGTCTCGCTCTTCTCCGTCACCAACTCCAACCTCGATTTGACGTCGTCGTTTTGTTCGTACCTCTACACCCAAGTCACCAAGTACGAACAGGTGGCCGCTGCAATTGCCCAGGACCAGAAAGCGCTCGCAGTGACCAAAGACGCATTAGCCAAAGAGGCGACGATGACGACCGTGCGACTCTAACGCGTAAATAATTCTATGGGAGCTACCTTGTTTCCCCGTGATGCATGTACTCGAAACACTACGCCGAGTCCACAAGTAGCCACGGTCGTGCGTTGCCATCAGTGAGTGTTTTGTGCTCTACCACAGGTCCTAGCAAAACGGCTGGACCGTTGAGTCCAAAGCCCATGAACATATGTGGACTTGGATCTTATAAGAAGCTGCCTACGCCGTGCGGAGATCGCGGAGGATGGTTCCGTTGCGAACAAAGTCGGCCTCGTACGACGTGATGCGGTACGGTTCCGCCAACGCGCTCGCCTCCCACGCTTGCATAGACGGGAGTGCGCGAAGACGCGCAAAGTACGCGTTCACAGCTTCGTTCTCGAACGTGAGATCGTACGTCTGGACTCGGAAGGCGACGGGGCAGTACATGGCGTCTGCGGCCGTGAACGTAGCACCAGCAAGAAACGGACCACGGAAGCGTTCGAGACCTTCGGTGATCAGGTCGTTGAGGCGCTTTAGGTCCGCGACGCATTCATCACTCATCGAGTGCAGCTGGATACGCAGGCTAATGCAGTTGTTGCATGTAAAACGGAGGCCCATGAAGCCCGAGTGCATCTCGGCGGCCGCGCTCCGGGCAAACGCCCGCGCTTCCGGGTGCGTCGGCCACAGATGCTTGTACGTCTCGGCGACGTACTCGATGATCGCGAGCGAGTCCCAGACCATGAGCGGCGGCGCGCCGCCAGCCGAGTGCACAATCAAGAGCGGGAACTTTTTGATCGGCGAGATCTTGAGGTACTCGTCGCGGAGCGAGACAGGAGAGAGGTCGTCCTTGGGCGCGAGGAGCTCCTCGAACGGGACGCCGGCTTCCTTGAGCGCGACCCACGCGCGGAGGGGCCACGTCGAGTAGTTCTTATTGGCGACCACAAGTTGGTACGTCATCGGTCGAATTTTGAAAAGTGCAATCTGGGCGAAACCGTCCAAGGTACAACATCGAAAGCGTCGCAATGTGCCGTATATTCTCAAGTATGTCTTCATCGAATACAATAATTTAATATTCTACCTTCATTTAAGACGTAAACGATAACTATGTCTTGCCATGTGCAGGGCTGGAGGCCAACACGGAACGGGTCGGAACTCGGTCTGTCTTCCAATCAAGTCGGCGGTGGTGCTAGCAGCACATCGTGCCACGTGGCCATCGCAGAGCCGCATAAAAGGCTGGGGTGTCTCAAGCAAGAATGACTGTATCAACGCGGATTTCCGTCCTGCGGGAGCATTTGATGGACCATTAGGACCGTGATTGCTAGTCTCTATGTATGCGAACTCTTTGTAACAACGAAGATAACGCGAAACACGTTCCTATATATATTAGGACCGTGACCGTTCAAAGTGCAGTCGTAGGGCCGAATCGATCGTAAAGCGTGTAAAGTTATCAAGGTCGAGCGCCATTACACCGCTGGTAAAGTCGACGACGGCCAAGGTTTCTACGATAACACTTCGAGTCGCTACCGGCATTGGCTTCCCACGGTGTTTCCATTCTGTACCGTCAACACCGATTGAGTATCTTGGTGGATACCACGTCACGCTCGCAGCATATACTCTTGCACGAAAATGCACGCAACGATTGCGTCGGTCAACGTGGTTGTCACATCATATTTGCAGTTTGAAAAGGGTTGCAACTCATTCTCAGCACTATTGTATAATTTGATCGGGATTTCGTATGGCTGCGCCAACTGGTGGCGGCATTACGCAACACTTTTCTATATCTGACTTGCGCGATGGCGCTGCCGCTGCCCGCCGACTACTTTGAGTGCCCGGCGCTGACGCCCAAGCAGCGCGACGCGATCGTCAACTTTGGCCACGCCGCGTGCAACGACACGGTGCAGAACGCGCTGCACCTGCAAAAGGCCCGCGTCGCGTCCGTCGTCAGCAACAAGAAGACCAACCGCATCGCGCGCGTATCGACCAAAGATGGCTCCGACGTCGTCTTATCTCTCGGCGGTGTGTAGATCCACAAGGGCCATGACGCGATCGACTATACGATGCCCGCTGTCTGCGGCCGCACCGTCATCCAGGCCACACTGGCCGAGATTGCGCACTTCTTTTACCTCGACTCAAAGCTCAAGCTGGCGACGTACGCGCTCATTATGGGCCAAACGATTTTGGACCGCCACTGCCTCTACACGCTCAAGCAGCCGACGCCCGGACGCCCCTCGATGCACTACCTCGGCGTCGCATGGATGGCCGTCGAGTGCCCAACCGGCATCCTCAACCGTGACTTCTGCGTCATCGAGGTTCGTTGTTTACGTGCCACTGGATCTCATGCGGAGCACTACTAGTCCCACGACACGATCGAGGTGCTGGACCCAATAACCAAGCGACTTCGTCGCGGCTGGGTGCGCGCATTGCACTCGGTGGACCTGCCCGCCTGCCCGTCATTGCGAGCCACGCACGGGCTCGTCCGTGGCACCCTCCTGCGCGTACGCCTGCTCTCTCTACTCTTGTAGAGATTCTCAAGGTCTGGAATTAGTCGGGCCACGTCTTCCTCGAGACGAATACCCCCGGCGTCCTCGAGTACTGCCACGTTATGATTTCGCAGGGACACGGCAAACTCCCTCGCAGCGTCGTC
>NW_012156420.1:316785-320036 GCF_000151545.1 Saprolegnia parasitica CBS 223.65
CCAAGTTGCCCGGGTACGCAGCGGTATACGACGTCGTCTGACTCTCTGTAGCTGTTGAACCTTGAGGAATTTCTCTCACTGCAACGCTTCTCGGCGCGATTGGACGCGGCAAACTTTATGGACGTCCGGCATTTCCAACCCAAAGACGCCGTCACAGACTGCAACATTTGTCGCCGCAAGTTTGGCTGGTTCGTCTCCAAGAAGCACTGCCGGCAGTGCGGCAAGGTCCTCGCTTCCATTTCGTCCAATTCGATTCTAACAGTCTCTGGGACAGGTCATTTGCTCGACGTGCGGTCGCAACTGGAAAATGCCCATCAACGACAAACCCGTCAAGCTGCGCATTTGCCAGGCGTGCTTCTGCCCCGATCGTACGTCCCTTTGGCACAACACTACACTTGCAACTCAAATCGCTGCGTCGTCTAGAGCCTCAAAAGACCCCAGACGACGAGTACGAGCCCAAACTCATTTTCACCGCCGAAGCCTTCGAGTCGCACCGGTCCATGCACGATGCAATCATGGATTCGCTCCGGCGCTTTGACGAGTCGACGCTCGTGAGCCACGACGAGAGCTCCAATGGCGACGACAGCACGTACTGCGACGAGTCGCCACGGGACTTCCCGCGCATCTCGGCGCTCTCGGTGCTCGAGACCAACACGGCGATCCGCCCGTCCTCGTTCGGCTCGTACCTCTACACAGACAACAATCTCGACGCCAAAATCGCGTAAGTCGGCCGGTTCGAATTTCTATAAATAGCAATTTATCCGGCATCTTTCGAAGCCCATGAAACCTTCGATCTTGGAAAGGCACGACGTTGTACTCGGTACACCGCAAGTGACCATGGCCGCGCGCTTCGCGACAACCGTCCTCTTTGCGCTCGCTGCTGCACAGAGCCAGTCGTACCTCTCGGTGCTCAAGCACCCGGAGCTCGGGCTCCTCGAGCTCGCACCGGCGCAGCAACACACGCCGTTGGACGCCGCTTTGCAGCACCTGCGCCCGCCCCCGCCGTTCGTCCCGCCATCGCCACGTCTCTTTGTGGGACTCTCGGTCTTCCGAGACGGTGATCGCTGCGGGTACACGATCTTCACGGGCTTTCAACGCGCGAGTCACCCAGAGCGACTCCGGTTTGGTGTCATCGATCAGGTCGCGACCGACGACGTCACGTGCATCGACGCGTATTGCAAGCTCGCAAAGAATCAGTGGCCGAGCCACGAGTGCCAGTACAAGGACCACATCACAGTCGAGAGCCGACCTGCCGGCGCGTCGCGCGGCCCGACGTACGCTCGCCACTTGCAGCAGCAGCTCATTCACGCTGACGACGACTTTTGCCTGCAGCTGGACGCCCACAGCGTCTTTACAAACGACTGGGACGCTGCCTTGTTGCGCGAGTGGGAGCGCACCGAGAACGAAATGGCCGTCCTCACAACGTACCTCCACGACCTCCACGGCTATGTGGGAGGCGACGGGAAGAACTGGCCGCCAAGTCAGCTCCCGCATTTATGCACGACCACGCGCGGTGGCAGCGGCTGTGTGCGCAACGTGGGCGCCAGCATGCTCCATCACCCGCAGCGGCCGCAGATGACGGCGCTCTTCGGCGCCGGCCTCTCGTTCAGCAAGTGCCACGCCGAGAAGCGCGTGCTCGTGGATCCGCACACGCCATGGCTCTTTGACGGCGAAGAGTTTCTGCGCGCGTCGCACCTCTGGACGCACGGCTACGACCTCTACTCGCCGAGCATCAGCGTCATCTACCATAACTACAGCAGCGTGCCCAACCGGTTCTTTGCGCTGCCTGTGGACGCCGCCCTTCGCGAGCGCGAGACGACGATGGGGCGCAACCGGTACAACCTCGTCTTGGGCCTCCCCGTGGACGGCCCCGTGACGACAGCCGACCTCGACCGCTACGGGTTTGGCTCGGCGCGGTCCCTGCAAGCGTACTTGGCGTTTGCGGGCATCGACCTCAACACCAACAACGATGCGCAGTCGTGCAAGCAGCTGCATTGGCAGCCGTATACAAACGCGTGCGACGTCGAAGCCCTCGTTGGGCGTGGCTGGCGCATGGAACCAACGGCGCGTCAGAGTCCCATGGCGATGGTAGACGATGTGGCGCCATTAGGGATCCTCTCGGAGCTCGAGGCGCTTGCTCCAGAGAATGCACGAGCGTCGTTGGTGGCCGAATCAAGTACAATGGCACTCGAGACGTTGCCTCCACCCGCTGCGGTCCAACGCAATTACGAGGCCGTACCGCCCCATGCCATGGCCTCGGCCAAGCAGCTCATCGTGCGCGTCCCGTATCAGCTCCATGTTATGATTGCAGTTGTCGCGATGCTCGGCGCCGTGATTGCATTTGCGGCGCACGCCAACCGCAAGCACAAGCGCCGTGTGCGCAAGAACATGATGACCAAGTAATACCACATCGCTGCACTTGTTGATCCATCGGTTGCTGTTGATAAGAGGCGCCTCATGGGCCCATAGGCGTGGCTGCGGAGACTGCTTGCTGGTCTCGACGCCATGTACGAAGAGGTGCGTGGCTGCGTGTCCAAAGCAATCACCAGAGCTACGGACGACTCACGTTGCTTCACCGAACACATTCGATTGAAGATCCAGCGCATGGCCTTTCACGGCAGCACGTGATTGGTGCAAATAATTACGTTTCGACCAATGGCCTGTCAGAACATTCCACTCTGGCAGAGGGCAATTTCCATTCCCACACGCCCATGAAGTCGGTGTCGCTGCTGCTGCTCTCGGCCATCGCGCTGGCGCTTGCCAAGCGCCCGCAGAGCATTGCCTTTTCGTGGCCGGAAGGCGACGACAAGAAGCACTACGACCCCGATATGGCGCCCGAGACGCAACACATCCCGCTCGACCCGATGGACGCGGCGCTGCGCCCGCCGCCGCCACGCGTGTCGGCGACGCCCGACATCTTTGTGGGCCTCTCGACGTTCCGCGACGGGCACCGGTGTGGCTACACGCTCTTTACGGGCTTCAAGCGCGCCGTGCACCCCGACCGCCTCTACTTTGGCGTCGTCGACCAGGTCAACCCCGGCGACCTCCGGTGCTTGGACGAATATTGCAAGATGGCCAATGCCGAATGGCCCGAAGAAGAGTGCAAGTACAAGGCGCAGATCAAGATTGACGAGCGCCTCGCCGACGACTCGCGCGGCCCGACGTACGCGCGCCACTACCAGCAAAAGCTGGTCGGCGACCAAGAGTTTTGCCTCCAGCTGGATGCGCACTCGGTGTTTACCAACGGATGG
>NW_012156420.1:320136-349185 GCF_000151545.1 Saprolegnia parasitica CBS 223.65
GATCCTCTCGACGTACCTCCACCACGTGCACGACGGGTACGTGCTGCCCGATGGCACCAACCACCCGCCGGACCAGCTCCCGCACCTCTGCACAACCATGCGCGGCGGCAACGGCTGCGTCCGCAACGTAGGCGCGAGCATGATGCAGCGCCCCGAGATGCCGCAGATGCAGGCGCTCTGGGGCGCAGGCCTCTCGTTTGGCAAGTGCCACGCCGAGAAGCGCGTGCTTATCGACTCGCACACGCTGTGGATGTTTGACGGCGAGGAATTCCTCCGCGCGTCGCACCTCTGGACGTACGGCTACGACATGTACTCGCCCAGCACGGGCGGCACGGTCGTGTACCACAACTACACGAGCGTCCCCGCACGGTAGACACGTCTTCATCTTCGTCTCTTACACAACAAACTAGCTTTGAGCACGTTCAGGTAGACCAAGCGCGCAAGACGGAGGAAGAAAAAATGGGTGTCAACCGCTTCAAGCTAATGGTCGGGCAGCCGTTCAAGGGCCCCGTCGACACGGAAGAGTGGGACAAATATGCCTTTGGCACCGTGCGTCCGTTCAAAGCATTTCTCAACTTTTCAGGCATTACGTTTGAGGAAGGCAAGAGCGACGAGCACTCGTGCAAGCAGCTCCACTGGGTCCCGTACACCAACCCCGCCGAAATCGAGGCGCTCGTGCCCGGGTGGCACCTCCGCCCGAAGAAGACGCCGACACTGACGGCCGCGCCGCCACCGGTGCAAGTCCTCTCGAACGATGAGGCTGGTGTGCGCTCGGTGACGGCTGCGCCGACGCGCCGCGAAAAGGCGCCGGACCACGGGATCGAAGCCACGATCTCGCTCGACCATGTGCCGACGGTGACCGGTCCCGTGCTCTTTATGCTCTTTGGCGTCGTGGTATTTGGTGTCGTCATGTACTCGAACGACGGTCTCTGGCTCAGCACGAAACGCTACTTCCGGCTGCAGCACAAGGCGCGCAACTAGCAACTTATGCTTTACCTCGTGGAGTCAATATATCCCTTTTCTTTGACGCGTATGAGCCCACCTTATGCACGAAATATGCTTTATGACTTGATGCGAACGAAGAGCATTTCGATCATGAGCAGCTGCAAGCGCGCGCATACTCGCGTGCATGGCGAGCGCGTTGACGACCTTGAATGCGACACCAAGGTAGAACGACTCGCTCATTCGTCTCGCATGAAGTACTCTTCCGACTCGAGCCTCGACGTTTCTGAAGATACTATCGACCTCGTGTAAGAGCAAGGTGTCTTGCTCAAGGTGGCTGCGATCGAATCTCATCGCTACAACTAAGCCGCCAAGATCGACGAACTGCGCTACAATAGGAAGGTCTTGAGGTGACTGAAGCCTCGTGGGAAAGACGCGACTCGCTGCTCGCCCAGTGCCCAACGGTCGTCCAGCGGTATGTTGAGTCACTCGCCGACGGGCCCGATCAACGCCGGCTCCTACGACAGGTAAATGTGGACTAGCGCGTATACATTTGTACACATACTGCCAGGATGGCCACGGCTTGGGAGGTTTATGTGTGAACCAGAGGCTAGGCCATGTCCTACCAATGCAAGCTGCGTCCAGCTGGAGAAACCGTGCGAAGACACAAATTATAAGGGTTCTATATCACATACTAGCTGTAGGTCTAGTCTATCCTTCCATGAAAAAAGTCAGCGAATTAGACCCGGGGGGCACCGGGGGGCAGTTCAGTTGGTAAAGTTTCTGCTTCGCGTCCCGAAGGACACCGGTGGTTGAGACAATTTCTTCCAGCGATCTCTGCTCATTAAATTAAATGGACCCAATTCAACAACAACTCCGATTTCATAACGACAATATATTATAAATAGTAAGTAAGAACTGCACTGCATATCCGGATACGGTAATTACACAAGTTACAGAACTTTTGAAAGATACTCCTCGCGGGGCATTTCCATTCCCACACGCTCATGAAGTCGGTGTCGCTGCTGCTGCTCTCGGCCATCGCGCTGGCGCTCGCCAAGCGCCCGCAGAGCATTGCCTTCTCGTGGCCGGAAGGCGATGACAAGAAGAACTACGACCCGGACATGGCGCCCGAGACGCAACACATCCCGCTCGACCCGACGGACGCGGCGCTCCGCCCGCCGCCGCCGCGCGTGTCGGCGACGCCCGACATTTTTGTGGGCCTCTCGACGTTCCGCGACGGGCACCGGTGTGGCTACACGCTCTTTACGGGCTTCAAGCGCGCCGTGCACCCCGACCGCCTCTACTTTGGCGTCGTCGACCAGGTCAACCCCGGCGACCTCCGGTGCTTGGACGAATATTGCAAGATGGCCAATGCCGAATGGCCCGAAGAAGAGTGCAAGTACAAGGCGCAGATCAAGATTGACGAGCGCCTCGCCGACGACTCGCGCGGCCCGACGTACGCGCGCCACTATCAGCAAAAGCTGGTCGGCGACCAAGAGTTTTGCCTCCAGCTGGACGCGCACTCGGTGTTTACGAACGGATGGGACTCAAGCCTCATCAACGACTGGAAGTCAGTCGGCAACGAGATGGCGATCCTCTCGACGTACCTCCACCACGTGCACGACGGGTACGTGCTGCCCGATGGCACCAACCACCCGCCGGACCAGCTCCCGCACCTCTGCACAACCATGCGCGGCGGCAACGGCTGCGTCCGCAACGTAGGCGCGAGCATGATGCAGCGCCCCGAGATGCCGCAGATGCAGGCGCTCTGGGGCGCAGGCCTCTCGTTTGGCAAGTGCCACGCCGAGAAGCGCGTGCTTATCGACTCGCACACGCTGTGGATGTTTGACGGCGAGGAATTCCTCCGCGCGTCGCACCTCTGGACGTACGGCTACGACATGTACTCGCCCAGCAAGGGCGGCACGGTCGTGTACCACAACTACACGACCGTCCCCGCACGGTAGACAATTCATCGGCTTCTTGCAGTTGCATGAAGCGACAAAATAGGTTTGAGCACGTTCAGGTCGACCAAGCGCGCAAGGCAAAGGAAACAACGATGGGTGTCAACCGCTTCAAGCTTATCGTCGGGCAGCCGTTTAAGGGCCCCGTCGACATGGAAGAGTTGGACAAATATGCCTTTGGCACCGTGCGTTCGTTCCAAGCTTTTCTCAACTTTTCGGGCATTACGTTTGAGGAAGGCAAGAGCGACGAGCACTCGTGCAAGCAGCTCCACTGGGTCCCGTACACCAACCCCGCCGAAATCGAGGCGCTCCTGCCCGGGTGGCACCTCCGCCCCAAGAAGACGCCGACACTGACGGCCGCGCCGGCACCGGTGCATGTCTTCTCGAACGACGAGGCTCGTGTGCGCTCGGTGGCGGCTGCGCCGATGCGCCGGAAACAAGCGCCGGACCACGGGATCGAAGCCACGATCTCGCTCGACCACGTGCCGACGCTGACGGGCCCCGTGCTCTTAATGCTCTTCGGCGTCATGGTGTTGAGTGTCATCATGTATGTGAACGGCGATCTCTGACTCAGGACGAAACGCTACTTCCGGCTACAGCACAAGGTGCGCAACTAGCAACTTTCTGTGGCAGTAGACGCCTCATGCAGTAGCTGAGCACTGGATATTTGTATCTACACAGCTCTACAACCACTAGGTCGACGAGACACGGCGATGTGTTTGTATCAATGTATCAGTAAGATAGTCCTACCGAGAAGCCGTCAGGATGGGACTGTACAGGAGCGTGTGGCCAGGGCTCCAGCAGTCAGTTAGCCTATCTAGTTCCCTATTTAGCTCTTCGTGCACTCGCCGGTGTTTGGGAGTACGGTCTCCCTTTGTTTGGAGGCAGGAAAGGTGACAAAGTCGACTTTAGCGACCAAAGAGCGACCAAGTGTTTCGCTCAAGAAGAAGACATGACGACCTCAGGACAAGCGGCGTTGGCGATGAGCGGCGTCGTCGTACTATCGCAGCTGGTGCATCCCGAGTTCAAGAGCATCGCCCGCCGCGACGTGGTCGTGTGGAAGCGGGCGCGTCTCGAATACGAGACCTCAATGCGGCGCGAATGCCAACGAACGAGCCGGAGCTACGCAGCTTGCGGGCCTCGTGGATGGCTCGCAAGAGGCCTTGGCGGGTCGTCAACTGCCGTCCGTGGGCGTAAACGCGCCATGATGGCCCGAAGGGTCTCGATGGGGTTGAGATCGGGAGACAACGCCGACCACTCGAGACGAGCCATGTTCTGGTTTGAAACCACTTGGAAGTCTCGCGGCTGATGTGGATGCTCGCATTGTCTTGCAGAAAGACGAAGCCGTTGCCGTAGTTGCGTGGCGAAGGGCAGTGAGTAGTCCGAGAGTGTTGTGACGTACCAGTACTCGTAGCTGTCCTTGGTGCCCTCCTGAACTCGCAGTTCGGACTTGCTCTTGCTTGAAAATTCGCCCCAAACCACAATGTGATATGTATCACACGCAAAATATGACTTTTTGGTGAAAAATCGTGAATTCTCGTCCGTACATGTCGATGCGTTACAGTCCGACGCTTCTGATAGACCAAAAACCTGCTAAAACTGAGCTGCACAGACAGATTTTCATCTGGTGAACGGAGTGTAGCTAAACTAAATTTATTGCGCGCACTGCAGCAGCAGCCAGGTTCGTCGTTGAGTTGGTCATGTAAAGCATGGGAATCTGCGCAAGTTTGCAATTCGGTTCATGTTCTCCATGCCTTGGAGGAAGCCCGCGTTGGGCGTGAGCCAGTCGAGCTCCACGAGGCCTTCGTGGAACGTGCCGGGCGTGTTGCCAGGATTGTACTGGTAGGCGGACTCGGGGTTGAGCGACCACATGTACCCGCCTGCGTACCGGTCCTGGACCATGACCTCGACGGTGGCGTCCGTCGCGCGCTGCGTCGTCTTGAGCGGGTGCAGGTCCGTCGCGTACAAGCCGGCAAACTCGCCGAGCACGACTGCGGGGTTGTCGTGTACGAGATAGCCAAAGCTGTCTTGCATGACGGCGCGAACGTTCCTCGCCAGCGTCGCGTCATCGAGCTCTTCGAACGTGACCGGGTCCTTGTAAAAGTACGCCATGGGATACACACCCGGCTAAGTCGCAGTCTTAGCCTCCAGAAGATAGAGTGCGAATTACGTTGTAGTAGTGGGGTGCCCACACGAGCTTGTTGGCGGCCATGAGCACGACCGGCGTCTCCTTGGCCTTGTGCAAGCCCGCGCCCCACCAGTCGGCGTACGTGATGTTGGTGCTATCGTCGACCGCGACCGAGTGCTTCTCGGCGTAAATCCCTTCGACGAACGCGAGCCAGTTGGGGCAGCCCGCGAGCATGCGGTTGCCGATCTTGCGCGCGCCGAGGACCCAGTCGGTCGCGGTGCCTGTGCCCCACGTTGCCTTGTGCGGCTCGTTCTTGAGGTCGATGCCAAGCACGTTCCAGTACGCGTCCGAGCACAGACCCGCGGTCAGGAGGTCGATCGAGTCGAGGAAGTCGCTCTCCGAAATGTCGGCGTTGTACCAGAGACCGCCCGAGTTGAGCGGCTGCGGGAGGAGCGCGTGCATGCTGAGCATGACAGTGATCTGGCGGTAGGCGAGCGCTTGAATGAGCGTCTGCAGCGCCGTCATGTACGACGTCAGGTCGAGCGCGCGGTTGGTCATCTTGTTGACCAAGCCTGCTTTCGGCGGGGTATTTTTCAAAATGTGCTGGACGCACACGGGTATCCGCACGCTGTTGAACTTGTGCTTGTCCAGGAACGCAGCCACGTCATACTAGTACAGTGCATTCGCATGACAATATTGACCACATCTTGCGTACCACAGTCGTGCCGTTCTTGTCGTTTTGCCACAAGCCAAACGGAATTGCGTCCATCCTATTGTCTTTCGTTCCGTAGACTGCAAAATGAAACGACCCGACGTACGTCTCCATGCCAAACCAGTTGGTGCCCTTGATCCCGACGGCCACTTCGGTCCCGTTGGGTGCTGCGGCGACGATGCGCCCGTTCTTGCTCAAGTAGTTGGGCAGCTTGCACCCTAGAGGTCGAGTTTCGTTCTCTGTGATTGATGGACGAGGCGGATGTCGTACGTTTTTGGTCGTACGTCATCGGGTTGTTGATGAGTCCGTCCTCGTCCATCTCGTAGCTGCCGTCGCCGATCCATCGCTTCCCAGCCATGCGCTTCTGCGCGGCGACCTTGAGCGCAGCGGACTTTGTGTGCGAGTGGAGGCCACCGACGACAATGAGCACGGCGGCGACGACGACGATGCAGAGGAGCAGGAGCGCCCCCGGCCACCGCCGCAGCCGGCCCTTGTACTCGTGCGGCGCTTCGTCGCGGTCGAGGTCGGCGACCGTCGTGATTTGCATGAGCGGGCGCGCGTCATCGTCGTTCTCGAGCACGGGCGGCTGGTCAAAGAGCGTTTGGCGCACCGAGAACTGGTGGTTGAGGCTCTCAAGGTGCTCGGCGCCTGCCGTCGCCACAACCACGTTGGACGTGCGGTCGTAGCGCTCGATGGTCACGTCGCTGGCCCGGACACCGCCGCTCGTCGACCGGCTGAACGAGTGCCCGAGGTCGCTCTCGCCGACCGTGGTGGTGCCAGTGAGGCACGCCTCGTCATCGCCGTCGACGTCGCCGGGCACGTCGACCTCGAAGCGCGCGGCGCGGTCCTCGCGGGCGAACGCGACCGAGCCGCGCCCGGAGGGCCGCGTATCAAAGGACGGGCGCGCGTCAGTGTTGCGGGACATGGGCGGTCTCTGATGTACTACCCACTGCTGGGGTGCTGGCCTCAACGAGTAGGCTGCCAATCTGAGCCCACGATACAAGCTGCAAGACACGGATCGGCAGCGTTAGCGTTAGCGACGTGCACCTTGCGTGTTACGCCTGCCAGCTGGCGCGCAGGCGCTGGTCGCGCAACGTCACGGCGGCCGCAAACGAGAGGTGGCTGGAGGGTGCTCGCTAATACAGCTCGCTGGTACCGGCACCACCCACTCGACCGCGATCTGCCTTGACCATGCGGATCCAAGCGGTAAGCGTCCAGACCTTCGAAGACGGGCCGCGAGCGCTGTGTGCGTGTACGCAGGTGTAACCGAAGTTCGAAGCATCCCGAGGACAAAAGTTGAAGATGGAAATTTAGCGCCCGACGACGTCGGCACCAGCGTCCATGCAGGAACCCACCGGGACCCGCAGTCGCTTCCATCGCCTTGGCGCCTGCTTCAAGTTTGCGTCAAGTGACGTCCGAGATTTTCGAAGCTGGTCGGTCGAAAAACCGTTTCAGCCAATGAGCGTATGGCGTCGCGATCCGGATACCCAAGGGTCACCGACTTTCGAAAAGCCATATTCTAAAGCATGAGCGGGCACACGCGGGAGATGCACATGACGGCGCCGTTCTTCGGGCGCGAGCCGAGCCCCAAGGCGTACGTGTACTCGAGCGCGCATGCGACGTGGTCGGCCCACGAGCTGCACCTGCTGCACAAGGGCCTGACGCAGTACACGGCCGACGAGCATGACAACGTCACGCGCTACATCAAGATCGCGGCCACGATCCCAGGCAAGTGCATCCGCGACGTCGCCGTCAAGGTGCGCTCGATGCAAGTGTCGCAAGAGAAGATGGCGGAGCCGCCGTCCAAGCGACCGAAGATGGAGCACGCGGTACGCGAATGCATGGTCGCTGCCGAGGTCTCATGCACGCCTAGGACGTGCATGCCGTCGTCTCGTGCGAAGATCAAATCAAGCACAGCCTGCAGGTAGACTGCGCATAGCGCCATCAGCTGACGCACGAATGCAGACCAACGTCAGCGTCATCAACACGATGCGCGCCAACTTGGCGACGGGCGACCTCGACGACAACGTCCAGCTCATGGCGCAGTTCCGCGACTCGTGCCATTCGATATTTAAAAAGTACCATGGCAGTATGCGCGTGTACATAATGTCTGTTATGCTGTAGACTCCACACCGTGTGCTCGGCCGTGCCACCTCTTCAGATCAAGATCGACACGTCGCTGATCCCACTGCACATGCGGTCGCCAAGCAACCAAGACGACGTCTAGTCGACGTCGTAGAGCATGAGGCAAACACGTCGTTCTAACGATGTCTTCGGTCTCGACTCCGACTGCGCTTTCGGTCCCGGCTGCGACTGCGCTTCCTCGCCTCGTCGCGGCGGTCGCTGTGCTTGCTGCGATCCCGACTGTCGCTCGGCGGAGCTCGGTCGCGACTGCGGTCGCGCGAGCTACGAGACCGATCGTCCACTTTGGACGATGAACGGTCGCTAGGAGGAGCGGGACGAGCGTCGGTATTAGATGTGGAGGACCCTTCCCGCGGCTTCTCGACGAGGCGAATCGGCTTGGTGTCGAGTGTCATGTTGCGCTTCTTCTTCTTCGAGTCGCCCGGCATCGGTGGCTTTGGTGTAGCGCCAAGCCCAAGGCGTTGGTGTCGCATCTGCACCTTCGAGCCCGTGGGCTGCACGCGGTCCTTGCCTGACCAGCCCATGCCTCGGAGGAGAGCAGCACCAAACTCCTCGATGGGCACCGCCTCGTACGCGTCGCTGTGAATATCCATGTCGTCGGGGCGCATTGAGATGTCATGCTTGAACTTGTCGTTCTCGTTCGTGAGGTTCTCGAGGCCCGGAAGCTTGTTGCGGAAGAGGATGGGGGCGTCGTCGCCCACAGCCGGCTTTTTGGCGACAGGAATCACCATGGTCGAGTCCTCGGCGCTCTCGCCCATCGCTGACGAGCGAATGTCGGCGAGCAGCGCCTCGGCGGCTGCCGAGTCGGCCTCGGTCGCCCCCTTCTCGGTCCAGGTTTGCTCGATGAGTGGGATCACGAGCTTGGCCTTCGCCGCCACCGGGTCTTTAAGCAGCGCCTTCCCGGACGTGCCAAAGCCGAGGACGAGGTCCTTGCTCGCGGGCGCTGCCGCCTCCTTCTCGACGCGGAAGCCTCCACCGGCCGGCGCGGCCACCGCCGGCTTCTTCTTGCCCTTGAGCGTGAACCCGACCTTCATGCGTTCCGAGAATTCTCCTCGCGCTGGCCAATCGCGATCGGTAGCCGACATCTTTATCAGCCAATCAAACATCAATCACCAGATTCTGGCTGGATGTGGTCGTCGCACGCTGGGGCGCCACCATGATGCATTGGCCGCAGTCCTCATCCCTGCCTGCTTCTGCCCTCTATAGCAGCGTCTCCGGAGATACATCGCACGCACATGCAGTCATGTCGAGGAGGAAGCAGCAAGGGGCAATGGAACATGAGCAAGGATCTGATCTCTCGTTTTGATCGTATTATTATGTTATCCGTATATCCATTATCTTGAAGGGGCACACTACGATCTGAGCGGCCATGTCGAACCGCAGCGAAAGCGTCAAGGTCGTCGTGCGCATTCGGCCGCTGAGCACCAAGGAAAAGCAAGACGGACGCACGTACATCGTCTTCTCCAAGCCCGCCGAGGGCGAGATCTCGCTCAATAACCCCGAGGCCGACGACCGCGAGCCGCCCAAAAAGTTTACGTTTGACGCGTCGTTTGGCCCCGACTCGGAGCAGATCGACGTGTACAATTTGGCGGCGCGCGACATTGTTGAGAGCGCCGTCGACGGCTTCAACGGCACCATCTTCGCGTACGGCCAGACCGGCGCCGGCAAGTCCCACACGATGGAGGGCTACAACGACCCGCCCGAGCTCCGAGGCATCATCCCGAACTCGTTCAAGCACATTTTCGACAAGATTGGGTCGGTCGCCAAGAGCCAATTCATGGTCTGCGCCTCGTACCTCGAGATCTACAACGAAGAGATCCGCGACCTCTTGGCGCCCGACCCGCAAAACCACCTCGAGCTCAAGGAGAACATGGACACGGGCGTGTACGTCAAAGACTTGATCGCGCGCCAAGTCACCGGCGTCGCCGAGATCGACGCCGTCATGCAGCAAGGTACACGTCCATGCGCCACATGGACGACCTTATTAATACGATCTGCGATGTAGGTAAGAAGAACCGATCGGTGGGCGCAACGCTCATGAACCAGACGTCGTCGCGGTCGCACTCGATGTTTATCATCACGGTCGAGACTGCGAGCACGGGCGTTGACGGGAAAGATCACATTTGCGTCGGGAAGCTCAACCTCGTCGACTTGGCGGGTAGCGAGCGACAGGCGAAAACGGGTGCGACCGGCGACCGGATGAAGGAAGCCACGAAGATCAACTTGTCGCTCTCGGCGCTCGGAAACGTCATTTCCGCCCTCGTCGACGGCAAGTCGCAGCACATTCCGTACCGCGACTCGAAGCTCACGCGGCTTTTGCAAGACTCGCTTGGCGGCAACGCCAAGACGGTCATGATTGCCAACTGCGGCCCGGCCGACTACAACTACAACGAGACGCTCTCGACGCTCCGGTACGCCAACCGCGCGAAAAACATCAAAAACAAGCCGAAAATCAACGAAGACCCGAAAGACGCCAAGATCCGCGAGTTCCAAGAGAAGATCAAGGAGCTCCGCGAGGCGCTCGCCGCGCAGGAGAAGGGTCTCGTGACGACCATGGTCGACGGCAAGGAAGTCAAGGTCCAAGCCACGTCCCAAGCGCCCCAAATCGTTGAAAAGGTCACTCTCAACTGTACGTGGTGGAGCTCACATTTGGAATTAGATTGTCGAAAAGACCATTGTGCGTCGGGAAGGCGTCAGCGAAGATGAGCTCAAGAAGCTCCAGGAGGACGCGCTCCGCGAGAAGAACGAGCTCAAGAAGCGAGCGCAAATGGAGATGAAGGCCCTTCTCGCATCGCAGTCCAAGACGGAGGAGGAGCGCGAGAAGCTCGCGGCGCAACTCCACGAGAAAGCACAGGCCAAGGAGCGACTCGAGAAGAAGAAAACCGAGATGCTCTCGCAGCTGGCCGAGTACGAGGAGAAGGTCATCATGGGCGGCCAAGTCCTGGATAAAGCCGCGCGCCAAGAACTCGAGCTACGCGACGCACAGCAAAAGATCGACGAGCAGAAGCGGCAAGAGATGCAGCTCGCGCGCGAGCTCGCCGAGCGCGAAGACTCTAATTTGCTGCTGGAAGAGCAGTTTTCGTCGCTGCAAGAGGAGGTCGACGTCAAGACGAAGAAGCTCAAGAAGCTCTGGGCAAAGCACAAGGCGGCGTCGACCGAGATCGAGGACCTGCGCACGGAATTCCAGGCCGAGAAGGAAGACATGCTCGAGACGATCCGCGAGCTCACGCGCCAGCTCAAGATCAAGCACTTTCTGCTCCACCACTTTGTGCCGCTCGACGACGCGTACGCGATCGAGCAGCGCTCCAAGTGGGACAAGGAGCTCGACGAGTGGAAGCTCGAGCACTTGGAGACGCGCCCGACCAGTCTCCGACCCAAGCGGCCGATCGCACGCCGGGGCGCCCGCCGCGCCGAGACCGAGTGCGCGCGCCGCAACCGCCAAATGGACCGCGGCAACCCGCGCTGGAAGAGCGACAACGTCATTCTCCTCGAGCTCGAGATGCCGGAGCGCCGAACGCGCGACTACGAGAGCGGCATGATGGGCTTCTGGCTCGACCGCATCGCGTCCAACGAAGACGAGTCCGAAATCATCTTCGAGTCCGAGGCGCCCGAGCCTGAGAAAAAAGTACCGGCGGGCCCAACGCTTAGTGACGCCGAGACGGACGCGGTGAGTGCCGAGGTGCGTGCGTCTCAGACTCGCGTCCTCTTACCGTATCATCGCTCTAAATTTAGACAAAGGCCGCCAAGGCGACGGCGACGGCCAAGAAAAGCACCAAGTCCCGGCCCCCCACGGCGAGGTACGTGAAATGGACGAGCTTGTGATTGAACGCTACGTAGTCGGCGCCGACGAGAGAGCGTGGACGAGACGTAGACATCTCGAGTCATCCTCCTGGTTCTCTTCATTGTATGGACAACACGAGCTGTGATTTCCAACTTTTTAAGTGGGCTGCTTTCGCCGTCGGCGCTGCTGGCGCTCCTTCTTGCGTCGGAGGAGCTCCTTTGCCGCCGCGTCCGGGTCGTCGAGTGCAGTGAGGGGAGACACGAGGGGCATGAGGCACAGCGGCGTTGACGTGACGGATGTTTCGACTTCGTCCGCGATCTGCGGGCCTGGAATGTACCAGCTCGACTCGCCCGTCACCGAGTTGTAGAAGAAAACGTCGCCTTCGTCCGTTTGGCACTCAATCCACGGGTTGTCTACACATGTCGCTACTACTATAAACGACCGGATGCAATATCAAATGAAATGTACCCGGGGGTGGGTCCATAAGGGCGACGAGGTCCCAATGACCGGCGGCGCGGGCAAGGGCGTCGGCGGTGATACCTTGCACGTCGGCGATACGCGGGTTCGCGTGGTGTTCCAAGAGTGCACGCGCAATATCCAGCAGCCTAATTTATGTATCAACTTGATAGTTTTGGTGGTCCATGGCACCCGTGCTGAACCGCGAGGAGGAGCCCTGTGCTCCCGTCACTGGCAGGCCAGTCGATGAGGCTCGGAGCAACACCGCAGAGGTACGTGACCGTGTCGAGGCCGTAGCAGTACATACTTGCGCAGTGGAGCGTCGAGTACCCTCGGTCGTCCACGTCCAAGAGGTTGGCACCCAGCTCAAAAAGCAATTGCAGCATCTGCGCAAATCACACGTGAGCAATAGAGGAAGGCGCCAAGTATGTACTTTGGTTTCGCCCATGGCCGCCGCCGCCAGCACCGCCGAGACGCCGCCGCCATACCGCGCGTGCACGTCGACGGCGAAGTCGAGAAGGAAGAGCCGCACAATGGCCGTCTCACCCGCCGCGCTCAGCAGGAGCATGGGTGCCTCGCCCCTACGGCGTCATGAGCGCTCGCCCCCCGCACTGCGATGGCTCACTTGGCGTTGGCTGCGTAAGCGTCGGCACCGTAGTGCAGCAGCAGGCGGAATACGTCGAACGGAGCACCCATCTTGCACGCGACTAGGCCGCAACATAATCAACAGCACAAAGCCTCGATTGAACGCACCGAGCAGCACCGAGTTGCCGTCGATGTCAGTGTTGGTGATGGCGGCCGGGTGCGACTGCACGATCGCTTCCAGCTCGTCGACGTCACCGCCCCTTCGCTACGCAGAGGAGGTTCATCGACAGACGAAGCGCATCAAACGACGTAGTACGAGGCAGGCGCCAATGGCTTCTGTCACCTCCGCACCCGGCGGCGCACCGAGGCAGAAAATGGCTTCGCCGAGCGCGCTGATCCACGCGTTGCGCTCGTCGTGCGACTCGGCGCGAAAGGTGACGCAGCTCTGCAACGTGACGACCTGGAAGCAGTCGTCGTCGAGCGGCGCGACCCGCACCACCGTCGTAAACGGCACCTGGTTGTGCTCGTCCTGGAGCGCGTGCGCAGCCTCGCGCCACTAGACGTTTTTGTCAGCGGCTCGCGCACTGGATTGCAACCGTACCTCGAGGCTACTCGCCGCAATCTCGCACCAATACTGGCGCGGTGCGCCCAGTTCGAGGCGGCGGGGACGGCGGGTGCCACGACACGTCTCGGCGTGGCGCTCGAAGTCGTCGAGCGACGTGACCCAGGCGTCGCCGCAGCAATCGCATCGGCGTGGAAAGGAGCCACCCGCGTCGGCGCTGTTGGAGCCTTCGCTGGGAAACTTCCAGAGGAGCCCAAAGCCGACGCTGGGCCGCGCGGTTGCCTCCTCGCACATCATCCTCCGCTCGCAATAAGCTCTTTGTACTTATAGTACGGTTACATCAGGCGTTGCAAATCGATGTGTCTTGGCCCCAACAGGACCAATGCTGGACCTTTCAAGACAATAATGTCATTACAAGCTTTGCACAAACTCGGACGTCGACGCCATGTAGCCGGCGCCAATGCGATCCATCGCGCGCATAACGGCGTCGTGTTCGTCGCTGGTTTCAAAGGCGATCGCATCTTCGAGGACGATGGTGGCGTACCCGCGGTCCATCGCACCGCGCACCGCAGCTTCGAGGCTGCCGAGCGTCGAGACGCCCGTGACAACGACGCACTGGACGCCGAGGTTCCGCAAGAGGTAGTCGACGTTCGTGGTGCCAAAATGCTAGCATAGCATAAGACACATCCGTTGACGTTCCGACGTACCTCACGGCCGTGCGGGGCACGACCACGTCGGCTTCGAGGGGCGAGACATCGTCGAGCACCTTGGCCTCGAAGCTGCCCCGGGGCACGTGAATGCCCGCGATCTTGTGTGCTTTGCTCCGATCGCGGCCCGTTTTGGTCGCGCTCTCGATCGTGCCGTAGATGATGTCGTAGTTGCGGGCGCGAAAGGCCTCGAGGAGCCGCTGGACGTTAGGCACGACGACCTTGCGCAGCCGGTCAAAGTAGTAGGCGTTCAAACTCTCTTGGTTGGCAAACTTGCCCACGTGCGGCATCGCGCAGTAGTACTGCATGTCGAGGACGAGAAGCCCCGTCGCGAGGGACGTCATCCCGTCTGGCTTGGTGTCAAAGCGCGGAGCTGCGCGTGGCGAGATGCATTTCGTGTCGAGGTGCGGCGTCCCGACTGCCACCGCGACCGCCGACGGCAGTGGCACCGCCTCGCAGAACAAGGCGGGTGTCGTCGATGGCTCGGGCGACACAAACTTGGTCATGCTCGCTTCTTTGGCGAGTCGACTGCGTAACAAGAGCGTGGCCTCTCGCTGCTGGCGCTCGCGGTCTTGCTGCTTGAGGAGCGCTTCGGCCTCGGCGAGTTGCCGCCGCTTCTCGGACGCCTGCGCGTCGAGGACAGTCGAGGCCTCAGCGGCGTTCAATAGCACGATGGCAATGTGCATGCACATGGCGTCCGAATCGCCGAGCAGATCCAAGAGGTACTGCGCCGTCTCGAAGGGCGCCATGACCGCTGGAATCCGCGACCGAAGGGCCGCACGCTGCAGACCGGCGTCCATGACAAAGGCCAGCTGCGGATTCTCCTCGTCGGTGTTGGCGACGATGAGACCGATGGCGCCAGCCTTTTGAGCGTGTATCGTCTTGGTCACAAAGTCACACGTGCCTCGCTGCATGAGCACGATCTTGCCGGCGACGGCCTTGGCGTTGCGCAGTGGCGTCTCGCCCGAGATGGGGTCAGCGACGACGAGCGCGCCTTCGAGGCGTGGCGTCGCATACGCCGAGCTAAACTCGGCGAGCGGACAGTAGTAGAGGTCGCCCTGGACGTCCACGAAGCTGCAGAGCATGCTCATATTGCCCTTTCATGTGCAAACCTCTGGAAACACATAGATACACCACCTGCCACAATCGATGCGTGTCGTTTCCTCAAGAAAAAATCTGGCGCCATTTCACGCGGCAGTTCTCAGAGTGTCTTATATCTCGGGTCGTCTTCAGCAGTACGGGCTGCGGTTGCATGCTCACCAAAGTCAGCCACCTCCTCCCGGCGACGTGCACGAATGTCCCCAACGTCATTCACGTGACGGCCAAGGCCCAGCAACGGTCAGCCACATGGCTGCCTCGTCGAAGACATTGTCGAAGGCTTCATCCACGACAAAGACCATGCGGGCACGATCCATATCTGGGCGCTCGGTGTCGTCCGCGTCATGGGCAGCCGGCTCCACAAGTGATCACGGGTCACGTTTACATTCCGTCCGCCGCCGAGATTTCCGGCAAACTCGCCTTCTCCGGTGGTTCGTATGCCTCGCGCTCGGCTTCTTCGCAGGTTTCTTCGTCGGGTTCCTCGGGCTCTTGGCGTACATTGCGTCGGCGGCCGTCTCGGTGAGCTATGTCGCCGACTGTCTCGCAATGCAGTGGACCTCGCCGGTGGCTACAAGCCCGTCTTGTGGTTTGTCTTGTACGCGGTCGTGATCGCGATGTTGCACCTGCGTGGTAAGTGTACATGTAGCGCTTCATGGTGCTCTCTGCCCTCGCGTGCCTTGTGCCGAGCGTGCTCTCGAACCTCCGACGCGCCAACTTGAGCGTTGTACGGTGCGCTCTACGACAATACAACGACAAGAAGCAGCTACAGCAACGCGACGTCGCCGGGTCCGATTTAGGCCTTGGGGCTCGGCGTGCTTTGCGTCCATGCCGTTCACGTCGTGGCAGTAGGCTGGGCTCGATTGTGCACGCTTGCTGCAGCTTGCCGACCCAAAAAAGATCACAAAATGACATTGCCGTACATTGTACTAGTACATAAGATTCGCTGTCGTCTCGCTGCTACTCTTCGAGTGTCTCGTCTTGAATTACTTTTACACGATTGGAAAGCACGTGCACACGCTCTCGAAGGACAATGACGCACCCGTCTTATGCTTCTCGATCAGAAAGTACAACCATACGCGCGCCAAGCAGCTCAAAGCAGTCAAGCTCAAGGCGGCCAAGCGGTCCGGCGCAACTAGCTCCTAGACCGCCGGTTGGAAGTCCAGGTCTAACGAGGCGGTCGTCATGGCAGTGGAGCAAGAGACGGATGAGACCGTCCTCGAAGCCACTAGGTATAGGGCTCATACTGGCCGCATGCGCTTATCCTACCGGTATCTGGATCACGCGGACGCCAGGAAGAAGGCGATTGCTTCCTGGGGTTCTACTACTCGCATACTGCATGCACTTTGACTCTTGGATAGCGCAGAAGCAGCGATGGACAACGAGGCGATGGTGGCGAAGGGGAACTGCAAATATGACGTGGCACTCGTGTTGTCGAGACGGCTTCCAGAGACACCTCGTATATCTAACTTAGCGGGAGAGCACCTGGATCGTGTCCAGAATGTCGGCAAACTCAATGTCTTCCTTGAACTTCTTGGGGCGCATCTGGTTCTCCGAGTTGGGCGTCACAACGTACGACGCGTCCTTGGTCGTCCAGCCGAGCTCTAGAGCACGTGAATGGTGAGGTGCTGCAGACGATGCGGGCGACGGCATACCGGCGACGAGCGACGCCACGTCCTTTTCTGACAAGTTCAGCTGGGCCTGCACAAACGCCTTGGCGACCACTTCGTGGCTCTTGGCAATCGTCGACAGAATGAACGCGCGCACGGCCTGCTCGAAGCCAGGAATCTTCTTGGCGAACGGCAAGTCGAGCGTCCAGAAATCCTACGTGGCGAATGAGACCTTGCGGCCTTCCAAGAAGAGAGGCGCACCGTGAACAAGCACGACTGCAAGACGTCGCCGGCCTTGAGCAAGTCGGTAATGTTCTTGTCCTACAAGATGCGTGAGCGACCATGGTCGCGGTAATGACAGGACGGACCTTGCGCAGCGCCTCCGTGACCATGTACGTGGCACCAAGGAAGTACTTGGACGGCAACGCCATGAGGCCCTTGGCGAGCACCTGGGCGACGCGCGTCTGGTGCTGCTCGGGCTTGACCGGGTAGATGGTGTAGAGCTTGAGGAGCATGAGGTTGGCTTCCTCGTCGACGACGTTGCTCGCGATTTGCTCGTCCAGGTAGGCCTCGAGGAGGCCGACGAGCTTCTCGTCCATGCCATCGGCGGCGACCTGCGCGCGGACCGCGGTCGCGGCCTTGGACGTCGCGTCCTTCTCAAAGCTCACGAAGCGGCTCATCTCAATAAGATAAAATGGGCTGGCGCGGAATTAAATAGCTCAAAATCGTTGCTTTTGAAGGGCGTTCTTTTTAAAATGCCACGCGGTACATACAAACAACAACTGTCTTTTATTCCAGAGACCGATGGAGGACTCAGAAATAATATCCTGCAATTGAGTGGTTCGTGCCCATTGACCTCCCATAACAAATACCATGTGGTCATTCAATGCTACAGGTTTTCGATGCGTTCTAGTAACGAGATATAAGTGTGATTATAACGAGGGACTTGAACATTTGAATCCTCCAGCGGGGGAATTCAAACGGCCAAGAACCGCAGCGGCAAGCGCAGCATGGCAGACGTGGACATGGAAGACATCAGCACGATGGACGAGGTCGACGAAGATGCATCGAACATGGAGGTAGACGCTCCGATGGCACCTGCGTCGCCGGCGCGGCCCGAGCACGCGGTCGCCCCGAGAGACGCGGCGAGCCAAGACCCCACGACCCCGATGCAGACGCCGGCCAAGAAGACGGTCCGGCCGTCCATGGTACCCGAGACGCCGAGCTACTTTACGCCGTCGAAAGGCAAGGTGGCCGTGGCCGCGGGGCCGCGGCTCATGATCACAAAGCTCGAGGTCGAAAACTTCAAGTCGTACGCCGGTGTACGCGAGATCGGTCCGTTCCACAAGTGCTTTAGCTCGGTCGTCGGACCCAACGGCAGCGGCAAGAGCAACGTAATTGACGCGCTCCTCTTTGTCTTTGGGAAGCGCGCGAAGAAGCTGCGTCTCTCCAAGGTCTCGGAGCTCATCCACAAGAGCAGTCTCTTCCAGAACCTCAAGGAAGCGCGCGTCTCGGTCTTCTTCCAGGACATTATCGATACAGGCGACGGCGACGACGACTACACCGTCGTGCCCAACTCGCAGCTCGTCGTATCGCGCACGGCCAACAGCCAGAACCAGTCCAAGTACTACATTGACGGGCAGCTCTCCAACTTTACCGAAGTCACGTCGCTTCTCCGCGAGCGTGGCATCGACCTCGACAACAACCGGTTCTTGATTCTCCAGGGCGAGGTCGAGCAGATTGCGATGATGAAGAGCAAGGCCGAGAACCAGCACGACGAAGGCCTCCTCGAGTACCTCGAAGACATTATTGGCTCCAACCAGTACGTCGCGCGGACGGAAGAGGTCATGAAGGACGTCGACGCGCTCAACGAAGCGCGTCTCGAGAAGCTCAACCGCGTCCGCGTCGTCGAGAAGGAGAAAGAAAACCTCGAAGACGCCAAGACCGAAGCCCAAGAGTACCTGGAGAAGGAGCGCGACGTGTACCTCAAGACAAACATCTTATATCAGCTCTATCTGCGCGAGTCGACGGCCAACCTCGAAGAGTGCACGCTCAAGCGGGACAAGCTCAAGGAGAAGCTTGACAAGGAGTCGGAGCGCATGGCCACGCACCGCGCCAAGCTCGAGGTCGTCTCGAAGGAGTACAAGGTCGTCGACGACGCCTTCCAGAAGGTCAAGACGGACCTCGACACGGTCGAAGCCGAGTTTGCCGAGTTTGAGAAGCGCGACGTCAAAGTGCGCGAGGACCTCAAGTTCTCCAAGAAGCAAGCCAAGGAGCTCGCGGCCGCGCGCGCAAAGGAGGTCGAGAAGCACGATGGCCTCGTCGAGACCATGGCCGAGCACGAAGCGGCGATTCCGGACGTCGAAGTCGCGATCGCGGCAGCCGAGGCGGCGCTCGAGAAAGAAGAGGCAGTCTTGGACGAGATCCTCGAGAGCCACAAGGGCGAGGCCGCGCGCATGCGTGTGGGACTGGAAGAGAAACAGAACGCGCTCGCTCCGTTCCAGCAAAACCTGCTCAAGATCCAGTCGACGATCGACACGCGCAAGACGGAGATCTCGCTGATCCGCCACAACATGGAGAAGGCCCAGGAAGACATTGCGAAGAACAAGGCGGCCATCAAGGACGCCGACAAGAAGAACGTCGAGCTCACGACCCAAGTGGAGACGATGGAGACCGAGCTCGTCGAAATGACCGACCGCGTCGCCAATGCGCGGGCCGACCTCCGCGAAGCCGAGACCCAAGAACGGTCGGTGAGCGCGCAGTACCAGGACGCCCGCGCGCGGGCCGACGACGCGGCCCATGCGGCGCAGAACCAAACCGCGCGCAACGACATGCTGACGAAACTCACGGCGGCGTCGCGTCCGGGTGGACCCCTCGCCGACGCCGGCTTTGTGGGGCGACTCGGCGACCTCGGCGCGATCGACGCCAAGTACGACGTGGCCATTACGACGGCGTGCGGCGCCCTCAACAACTTGGTCGTACAAACGACAGCTGGCGCGCAAAAAATTGTACAGTACCTCCGCACGCACAACCTCGGGCGTGCCACGTGCATCATCCTCGAAAAGATCCAGAATTTCCGGTCCCAAGCCCACGGCCCCCCGCCCGAGACGCCGTACCCGCGGCTCTTTGATCTTATCCGCGTCAACGACGAGGCGCACCGCGTCGCGTTTTACTTTGCGATCAAGGAGACGCTCGTGGCGCCGAACATCGAGGAAGCGAATGCCGTCGCGTTTAGCGGCCCGCGCTACCGCGTCGTGACGCTCACGGGCGGTTTGATTGAAAAGTCGGGCGCCATGTCGGGCGGCGGGAAGAGCGCGCGCAGCGGCGGCATGTCGAGCCGGCTCTCGGCGCCGGCCATGTCCCATGAAGACGTGCAGGCGCTGCAGCGCGAGGCTGAGAGCGTCAAAGCCACGCTCTACAGCATCCGCAGCAACCGGTCGAGCTTGGAGAACGAGCTGCGGTCGCTCGAGGCCAAGATCGAGTCGCACAAGCGCACGCTGCCCAAGCTCGCGATGGAGATTGACGCGTCCAAGCACCGCAAGGCGACGATGGCCGCGCGCATCAAGGAGCTCGAGAAGCTCGTGCACCTCTCGCCGGAAGAGACGAAGCGCATCAAGTCGCTTGAGAAGGAGGTCGCTGCGAAGGAAGCCGAGTACGACAGCCACAAGGACGAAGTCGATGCGATGGAGGCCGAAGTCAAGCAGATGAAGAGTGCGATTTTGAACCTCGGCGGCGAGAAACTCAAGAAGCAGCACAAGAAGGTCGAAGCGACGCGCAAGGAGATCGACGCCAAATCCAAAGAGCTCACGAAGCGCCGCGTGGACCTCAAGACGGGCAAGAAGAACCTCGAGCGGTCGGTGGCCACGCAAGCCAAGCTCGCGGCCGAGATCGACGCCACGAAAGCGCGACTCGAAGCGCTGCGCGCCGAAGCTAAGGAGATTGAAGACTCGGCGGCGGCGGTCTCGGATCGCCACGAAGCGGCGCGGCAGCTCATGGAGGAGCACACGAGCGTCATGAACGACAAGCTCCAAGAGTTCAACACGCTCAAGAAGACGGTGGACGAGATGGCGTCCCGCGAAGTCGACTTGCTCAACAGCTACGACGAGTGCCTCGTGGTCTTGTCGGAGAACGAGAAGAAGGTCGCGGCGTGGTCGGGCGAGCTCACGTCGCTGCGCGCGCGGTTCCAAAAGGACGAGGAGGACATTGTGCTCATTTGCGGGCCGCCTGCCGACGACGACGACAACAACGACGACGACGACGACGAGAGTAACGCGGTTCGCCACGAGGGGCTGCCAGTCTACGACGCGGCGGCGCTATCTCGCTACTCAAAGGAAGAGATCAAGTACGAGCTCTCAATATTAACCGAGCAGCGCAACGAGCTCAAGGCCAACGTCAACATGGGCGCGATCGCACAGTACAAGAAGAAGGAGAAGGAGTACATCGCACGCAGTACCGAGCTGCACGCGGCGACGGACGCGCGCGACGCCAAGCGCCGCGAGTACGAGGAGCTTCGCCGCAAGCGCCTCGAAGACTTTATGGACGGCTTCCGCGCGATCACGCTCAAGCTCAAGGAGATGTACCAGATGATCACGCTCGGCGGTGACGCGGAGCTCGAGCTCGTCGACTCGCTGGATCCGTTCTCGGAAGGCGTCGTCTTTAGCGTCCGGCCGTCGAAGAAGAGCTGGAAGAACATTTCGAATCTGTCGGGCGGCGAGAAGACGCTAGCATCGCTCGCGCTCGTGTTTGCGCTGCACCACTACAAGCCGACGCCGCTGTACGTCATGGACGAGATTGACGCGGCCCTCGACTTTAAGAACGTCTCGATCGTCGGCAACTACATCAAGCAGCGCACCAAGAACGCGCAGTTTATCATCATTAGTCTGCGCAACAACATGTTTGAGCTCGCGGACCGCCTCGTCGGCATCTACAAGACCAACAACACGACCAAGAGCGTCACGATCAACCCCAAGCACTACGCCGGACTCGCCGAGCCGACGCCCATGACGCCCTTCAAGACGCCGATGAAGACGCCGCACCAAGAACGGCGGCGCTAAGAAGTCACATACGAGTAACAGTTGTGTATGTGATGATACCCCTCGCACGTTGCTCCATACGGTTGGATCACAACCAGCATCGCCTCGGCTGGCCTAGGGAGCGTACCAAACGGTGGCATCGGTCTATTGCGGCTCGAACACGCACAGCGCACTGTCGGGGTTCGACTGCGGAACATGGATGCAGCGCACGAAGAGGTGACGCCTTCCGACCACAGAGCCAACGAGTGAAGAGCCGGCCACCAGCAGTGGTCCGACCACGGCAGCAGAAACAGGGCGCGCTGTGGAGCGCTGTTGTTGGTGCAGCCAAGCGAGAGGAGAGTGCGCTGCGGCGGACGACAACCTGTCTGCGTTGAATGGGCTGCGACGAGAGGTCGAGTGGTACTATATAATATGTGAGGTTTACGCGTCCGTCGTCGCCGTCGTCGTCGTCTGTGCTGTCATGACCGACTCGACCATGCCCATGACGCTCAGGATCGATGCCTGTGTCGCCATCTCTTCCTTGATTCTGGCCTGGAGCTTGAAGAAGAGGCCTTCGAGCACGACGCTCGACTGGTTCGTGCCCAGCAACGGGCTGTAGAGCTCGATGAGGTACGTGCAGACGCGAAGCAGCAGCGGCGCGTACTTGGGGTCGGCCACATACCGGATGCAGAACGACATGAGCGGCTCCAACGTCTCTTCCGTGCGGTACGTCAGCGCCTTGTGCCAGCCCGACCGAAGCCGGAGCTCCTCGAGCATGCTCGCGACGACCGTCGGGTCGCGCGTGTCGAGCGCGTCGTCGAGGGCCTTGCGGTAGTCGAACGCGCGCAGCGCCTTCTCGTACGGCGCACAGCGCACGTTGCGGCGCGCCGTGACGACGTGGTCGGCGTCCGTGGGCTTGGCCTGCGCGCCACGCAGAAAGTACTTGTACGACCCGCCACGCGGCGCCGGGACTTCTTCGTCGAGCTTGATCGCGTTGGCCTCCGTGAAGATGCGCTTGCGGACCGTGAGCACGCCGTCGGCCGTGCCGACCGCGAGGTGCGAGTTGGACGGCGTCATGGCCAGCGAGAGCACGCCCTGCTTGTACTTGAAGCCATGCACCACTTCGTACGACGCGAGGTCGTAGATCTTGACGTGGCCATCGAGCGAGCCCGAGAGGAGGCGCGTCTTCTGGCCGTCCAGCGCCAAGCACGTGATGGTCTTTTGGTGGGCCGAGAACGAATGCAGGAGCTTCCCGCCCGTAAGGAGGTCCCAAACCTTGATTTCGTTCGAGCCCGCCGAGATGAGGAGGTTGCCGCCCGGCAGCATGACACACGCTTCGACCGGCGACCCGTGGTCCATCGAGAGCGTCGACTTGGCAGTCGCGCTGCGCGTATCCCAGAGCTTGACCGTGTGGTCGTACGACGCCGACGCCCAGACGTTGGAGGAGGTCGGATGCGGCGCGCAGACGCGGACGTAATCCGTGTGCTCGCCGTAGACTGCGACGGGCGACCCGGTCGCGAGGTCCCAGAGCCGGCACGTCTTGTCGTCCGAGGCAGAGAAGATGTGCACGTTGTCGTTGGAGAACTTGGCCGCGCGGACCGCACCCTTGTGGCCGTTGAGGTTGCGCAGCACGGTGCGCGAGCCGACGTCGAGGACCGCGACTTGGCTGTTGGCATTACCCGTCACGAGGAGCTTGCCGTCGCCGCGGAAGGCCGCCGAGTACACGACGTCGTGGAAGCGCGAAAACGTCTTCTTGACGTCGTTGTTGCTCGTGCTGTAGAGCTGGACGCGCGTCGAGGTCGCGGCCGCAAAGTCGAACGGCGCGACCGGGCTCGCATCGATGCACGTGACCGCGGCGACCTGCGGCAGCTCCGTCGGCGCACGGAGCTTGGTCCAGTATGTCTTCTCCGGCGACGACTGCTTGGTCGCCGTCGGGAAGTGCTTCAAGGGCAGCTTCTTGAACTCCATCTTGGGCGGGCGCGGGTGCTTCTTGAAGTTTGAGGCCGACTCCAATAAGACTGCTGGCCAGTGGTTGGCCAAAGGTCCAATCATTGGTCGAGATACCGACCTCTGGAAACCCATACCCAGCCCCATACATCGCCCATATGCAAAACACGCAACTCGAAGCATAAATCATCTGCCACCGACGGCCTTAAGTGGCGTGCAAGCAGACACTTCAACTTGCCCACCAGCGCGGGTGGAGACGACCTCCATACGCATAGCGTGTACCTCGCGCGAGCCAAGTACGTCCTTGCAGGTGACTATACATGCTGTGCAGAGTCTACCTTGTACTACGTAGTGCCAGTGCGAGAGGCTCTTGGGCGACATTTGACTGTTGAGAAAACCTCTTATATTGAATCCATTGCATAACAAAATGCTTGATATATATTCTCGCAGTATTGCTACCTCGGATCCCATTCCAGCATGGCTTACCAAGGTCGCCGGCGCCAACGCGTCCTCGTGCCCGACGAGCCGAGCGCTTCGATTGCATCGTCGACGCAAGATGAGGATGACATCAAAGCTACCTCTGCCTTCCATGGCCACGCTAGCTCGGTACCGGAGCGTCCAAGCACCGCACGCCTCCTGCCGCTCGAGACAGGTACGACGACGCAACCACGAGAGGCGTGCTCACCGATGCGCAGAGGACCTAAGTGCCTCAGAGCCAAGCATGGCGGACCGTGTCCGAGCCAAGCTCCTGCGCAAGCCCGACGCCAAGCCTACGACGAGGCCAGTGCAACCAACACGCCAGAAGGTCAAGCTCGTGGTCGAGCCCTCCAAGACGCCTACCGCAGGAAAAGCACGGACGCGGCTGCTCATCAACACGATCGGACGTGGTGTCGACGCAGCGAGCTTGCAGCGCGCCTTGACGGCGACGACCAAGCGGGTCCAGTCGCGCGAACTCGGTCGACGAAAAGTGGCAAAACCGCAGCATGCATTAACACAAAAAGACTAGAAGTAGATGGCTTCTCACGGCGCTACCCGTGGCTGGAACCGAATCGTGGGCCGGATCGAGAGCGCTGGTTCGGTCGTCGGCGCGGCATCGACGGGCGATGCCGGCGCGACGTGGCCAACCAGCGCCTCGCCGCCAGACCTGCCCTTTGGCAGCTCGTGCTTCATGCGGCAGTCGGCGCCGTCAGGGCAGTACCCCCGCAAGAAGGCGTCGCAGATCGCTGCGTCGTGGCTCACGTTGACATGCCGGAACGGACAGTCCTCCCGCGAGCACATGCCCTTCAAGAAGCGTGTGCACACGGGCATCTTGTTCTACGCCGCGTGAGCATTACGCCAGGAGGCCCATGAATACTACCTGGTCGCGGACATGCGACAGTCGGCATGCCTTGTCGTCGCATGCGCCGCGCAGGAATGGGCGGCACACGGCGACCTTGCGGCTGTCGTGGATGAACGGGCATGCATTCTGCTTGTTGCAGACGCCTAATGGCAGGTCGTTGGAAGCAGGCATCGCTACGTCAGTGCGTACCAAAGCGGTTGTAGTACCGGCAGTACTCGGTGCGCGTCGTCGTCGCAGACGATGGCGACCTAGAACGAAGAAACCGATGCGCCCACCGCGACGACCTTGGAGGCGCGTACGGCGAAACAAAGAGCCCGCTTCGCGGCCGGACAGCAGCTGACACGGCGCTGTTGGACGTGTTGAAGTTCTGGCTCGGCGACCTACAAGGAGTCGTGATGGTCGGGCACGCCGTCGCGGCAAGAGGGATGCAGTACGGCAACGGAGCCACCGCCTAGGCCAGATCCCGTCATGAGACTACATCGCAACAAGGAACGCGAATCGATCGCACATGGACCGCTGGAGCAGGCGGCGACGCGTCCGGCGCCTTCCACGTCAAGTTGCGGGACTTTGGCAACGGTCGGCGCGACTGGTAAGGCGCGTACGCTGGCCGCGGGTACGCGCTCGGCCGCGTGCTGAGACTCAGCGCGCATCGTCGAGGCGCCGCCTTCGCGGGCGGCGATGACGTTCTTGAGCGCAGCGATGCGAGCGCGGACGATCGCTTCTTCCGTCGTCATGGCCAGTCGTAGAGGCTCCTCGAAAATGGCCAAACTGGCTCACAACAGCGTGTTTTACGGTGTTTTCCCGGAAACGTTTCATTTTACCGTCTTTTTATCGTCAGTCGGCAACCTGCAGAGCGAATCTGCGCCCGAGTTGGCCATCGACCAAATCGAGTCGCTACTTAGCATGGCCTTCCGCCCCGGCGAGGCGAGACGCATGATGACCAAGGCCGAGGAAGCCAAGGCGAAGGCCAAGCTGCTGCTGCCGCCATGGATGCGCTCGTCGAGCGACCATGTCAAGTCGGCCATGCGCAAGCGGACCGAGTCGATGAGCGCATCGACCGAGTCGCGCGAGGCCATCATCGCGCGCTGCCTTGCCATGCTGACGTCCATCTTTCCGTCCTGGGAGGAAGACTCGCTGCGGACCATCCTCGAGGCGCATGGTATACAGTGCATGTGCATCATCTTGCCACCCATGGATTCGATGCTAGAGTACGTGATTGACGACACGATCACGACCGTACTGCGCATGGAGGAAGAAGAAGAAGAAGCCTCCAAGCGCCTGAGCTTCTATGAACCGCCAAAGCACCTCCGGTACACCCCCAAGCACCCGATCCCAGACGACTTTCTTCGCGTGCGTGGTTTGGGCCCCCATTCTTCTCATTTGCTCAAGTATGAAGCAGGTACCGGGCTACCTCGAGCCCGAGGGCGACGGGGACACGGACGCCGACGACGCGGGCCGCGAGAGCATCGACGACTTTGACATGGCGTCGTCGCGGACGCTGCTTCCGCTCACGTCGACGATCGCCGAGGACGACGGGACGATCTACGGCAAGGAGTTTGCTGGTGCTACCAGCGCCGACGACGAGGCCAAGTTGCCGCCGCCGACGGACGCTCCCGAGGTAGCTGCATGCTTTCTTGCTTGTATGAATATGTATATCTCTAGGCGCGGGTAGCCTTTGTGGATCCGAACGCCAACCCCGAGGTGCTGCAGCAGAAGAAGACGCGCCCCAAGTCGCGCACCGACACGCTGTTTAGCCAACTCACGGTCATCAAGGTGCCTCTGCGTCCGCTTGTCGAAAAATAACGCGAGATTTTCGAGTGTAGCGCAGCAAGCTCGACATTGTCGGCGCGGAAGACCGGATTCGAACCCGCGAGCCGCACCGCGTCCTCGACTGTCTCTCCAAAGCGAGCGTGCTCTACCGCAACGGACTCATTAGCAGCATCGAGCTCGAGACGTTGCGGTCGCTCATCCTGCGCAAGATGCAACCCACCAAGATGGTACGAATAATACCTCCTCGACAATGCAACAACCTACTGGATATGTAGCTCATGGACACGTCGGTCAACATGAACGCCGAGACGATCACAGACCACGAGTGGAACGGCCTCGTGCTCAAGGCCAAAGGTAAGGCGCCCCGACGACCCGTGCTTAACGCTGCGGTAGGCCTCCGTCAAGCGCTCTCCATCCGCATCATCAAGACCTTTCTCGTCGGTCAGCACACGGCAAGAAGCTCCTTCGCCTTCCTCTCTGAACGGCGGTCTCGTAGGAGTACGAGATTCGCACCAACGACCTCGAGACGGGCGTCGTCGTCGTCACGCGCAAGCGGTTCCGTGAGCTCCACAAGCTCCACCGCAAGGTACACCGGCGTCCGCATCTCCCGTGTCAAGCTTCTCGTAGCTGAGCCCGCTCTCGGCCCGCGTGAGTGCATTTCCATTTCCGACGCGCCACACGGTCTCCAAGAAGGAAGATTGGCGTCTCGCGTCGCAGCGCCAGCCATTGCTGGAAGCCTACTTGCGGCTCGTTGCGTCTCTGGTGACGCCGTCGCCTCTCACGAGCGACCGGGCGACGGCGTTGCAGATGCTGCAGTCGTTTCTGAACCTCCCGTCGCCGTCGACGCTCAGTAGCAAGACGACGCTGCCCTGGACGCGCGTGCTTCGTGTTTACGCCTTCCATGTCCTCAACGACGGCACGACGCCCGAAGGCAAAGTCCTCAAGAAAATGACGATCCAGTCGCTCGATGACCTCGGCGACTGCCTCGACAACGTCCAAGCGTACATGCTCGAACACCGCTTCCAGGACATGAAGGCGCTTCTGCCGTTGCCACCCGACGACGACGACGTGCTGCACGAGTGGATCTCGGATGCGATTCGACACGAAGTCGAAGAGATGGTGTGCATCCCGGTGCTGCCGTCGCTCCTCTCGCGTCTCCAAGCCTCGGTCGCCGACCGCGAGCGCGTGGTTTTGGGCCACATGAGTGCACTCCGGGCCAAGCCGCAGAGCTTTTTTGGCATTCCGCTGCACCGCATTAGCGTGAGCTCGTGGGTGCGGCCGATCGAGACGCTCCGAGACGTGGATGCAATGACGCTGCCACTCGACAAGCACCGGAGGCTCGTCGAGGCCGCGATGCTCGTGCACATTGTGTACCAGGAGGAGCACGACGGCGCCGACGTCTTGAGCGGCGACGACTTTTTGCCCGTATTTATATACGTGATCGTCCAGAGCCGTCTTGGAACCCCGGTCGCCTTGCTCCAAGCACTCAACGTCCTCTGTGACCCCGAGAAGCGCATTGGCCAGAACGGCTACTACCTCGCGTCGTACGAAGGTATCAATCTATCGAGCATCGAGGCGTCATTTCTGATGGCTTTGTAGCGGCCCTCGAACACTTGGCGTCGCCCAACTGCCTCACGTCGCTCGCGTGTGCCGACGAGGCAGGTGACGGGCAATAAGAACAAGCAATACTGCATACTAGTACACAAGAGCACCGTAGACGTCGTCAAGGCCTTCACCAGTAAATCTCGGTTCTGGCACATCCAGCAGTTGGATCCATACACTGTTTGTATCGGAAAGGACCACAAACGTGGCATATTGGTTGAACGAGTAAGATCGTAGTCGGACGTGGGTGTATTAGAAGATGTTACATGCCGGTAGCTGTAGCACAGAGACAAGTGTGTTCCCTCCCTCGTTATGTACCTGGTAGTAGGTCGCACTGCTACCCTGGGTGATGCTGGGGAGAAGGTCTCAGCAATGATTGAAACAGAATCTAACATCGTGTATCTTCCACTGGTTTTCGAAGCGTACCCCGGGGTACGACGCATCCGATTATTGGTCTTGTGGCCAGTTGCAATTTCCGCAAAGTCATCATGAGCACCAAGGTCGTCGACGACTTCTTGGCGTACCTCCAGGACCCCGACTCGGCGATTGCGGTCGCCGTCATCAAGGCGCTCACCGGCGTCGTCCAGCGCTCGAGCGCGAGCACGATGATGGAGATCGAGAGCGCGCTCACGGAGGCGGCGGCGCAGCTCAAGGCCGCGGCCGACGGGCCGGCGCCGACGCAGGCGCTCTCGTCC